>NW_017805144.1:445595-447059 GCF_001891065.2 Hippocampus comes | reverse complement strand
TTTTTTATTTTTCTTCTTCGTGCTACCGCTATTTTTATTTTTATTCTTCGTGACGGGTTCGCTTTGGCCTGGGGAGTCAAGTTCAGCATTCGCTTCAATGGTATCTGGCGCCATCTAGTGCCGTGAATGGGTATAATGTCTAGACCCCGAATATAAGACGACCCACACTTTTTCAGTCTTATTTCAATGCAAAAAAAACACCTTCTTATATTCGGGTCAATATGGTAATTCAAGGCTAAAGAGTGCTTGGGCCCACTTTCATACAAACTCAAAAACGGTACACTTCACCTTTTTCTCGCCAGCTTCGAAGAGGCGGCACACTGTCTAAATCCAATTGGTGCACATGCACCAGCAGGCAACAAACGTGTCAACCAACTACTGCTGACATGAGTTTTCTTCTTCTCATTTATTTATCCATGACATCTACCACTTTGCCATGTTCGAAATATACAGAAGATTATAAATAGCACAAAGAGTGCGACACACTCCGTATTAAATGGATACAAGCCCGCTTATCGAGTTGCCATTTGGCAACTGCTGACTTGCCGCTACAGTTTGAAGAGCGATCCAAGCTGGGTCTGGGGGGGACCTGGACCTTTACAGTTTGGGGATCTCAACAACGTCACTGTTTATATATAAGTATAAAATGCTGCTGGCATTTATACCCTGTCACTTTGTCCAAATATAAAAGAAAAAAACGGACCCAATAAGAAATGCAACTCAAGTTAAAGCTAAAAGTCTGCAATTCAAATGCAGATCTTGGATGCTTTATTTAAGCTCCATAATGGTCAAGGTAAAACAATAAAACCACCGTCGTCGTTATCCAAATACTTTTGTAGCTGTTTTTAATGTTGATAAGATGCAGCGCTGTCAATTAGTGGGGGGCATTAATTTTCATGAGGTAGACTATCAGGGTCTCCACAAAAGACGGTACAAAGTTAAGCTATTACATTTAGTTGGCCTTGTTGACAACAAGTTTTTCAAATAAAACACACTAAGCTGCGACAAAAACGACTCGACCTCCATAACTCCAAGAGTGGCAAGTTTGGTTGTGGAACCAGTTGGAGATGGACAGAAAGTGGCTAAAAATCTGATGGTTTGGCTTCACAGATGAATGTAACCGAGTTGTTGAGCAGATCGTACATGTTGACCTCCACCACCTCGGCTGGGGGATCGCCTTCCCCTTGTCCTGCCAGAGTCACAAACACTTGCTGGCTCACAGACGGCTGCGACTGTTCCTCAGAGTCGGCCGACTCCATCGCCTCCCCCTCTGGCTGATGCACTGTGATCACCTGATTGGGAACAAAATGACAGAAGCCAGCTTTATTTTGGCAAGTTCAGGTTAAGTTTTGCAACAAACATTTCAGGGAGTTCCAAAAGTCCCCAAAATACTTCCCGTCTCCATTTTCAACAAAAAGTATGGATGTGTGATTTACTGAAGTGCAGCTAGATGTGTAAATAATT
>NW_017805144.1:434895-441822 GCF_001891065.2 Hippocampus comes | reverse complement strand
AAAAAAAAGGGCTATTGCTAAACACAAATTATTTACAAAACATGAATCCACCTTATTCCTGAGGGTTTTCATGGGGAACCGATTGAGCAACTGCCGGGAAGAGACTTCTGTTATGATCATAAGCCACCACTGCATTGAAAAATATCTTGCACGGCTTGGGAACTTGTTGCACTGTTGCCGGTTGGACAAACAAGCAGAAGTTGAATCTGTGACTACAAGAGCCATGTTTTGAACTGATTTCAGTTTTATGACAGTGAGCTGCGTGAAGCCTGTTGACATTCTATGTGGAAGACCCTTTTGACTTCAAGCCATATTGACTAACCTCAGTTATACCGTATTGGCCCGAATATAAGATGGCCCTGATTATAAGACGACCACCTCTTTTTCAAGATTCAAGTTTGAAAAAAGACTTTTTGACACCAAATTAATTTTTATACAGAAAATAATTACAGTACATCTGAAACAAATGATTATCACAATATATTTGAGAGAAAAAGCATGTTGTTTTGCCTCATTCAAATCTTAATATCTGAAGATTTAAATATGTAAACTAAAGTGCAATCACATTCGTAACTGAATGGCTTCTGGTTTTTGAAAAGTAAATTACATCATAACTTCTCCTCAGCTGCCGGTTAACCTGGCCGATCTTTGACCCACTTTTCTCCAGATCGTCACTACATTTCTCCATTTTCTGTTATCTCTTCTATTATTGTCTTCTTTTCTTTCTTAACGCTATTTTTTATTTTTCTTCTTCGTGCTACCGCTATTTTTATTTTTATTCTTCGTGACGGGTTCGCTTTGGCCTGGGGAGTCAAGTTCAGCATTCGCTTCAATGGTATCTGGCGCCATCTAGTGCCGTGAATGGGTATAATGTCTAGACCCCGAATATAAGACGACCCACACTTTTTCAGTCTTATTTCAATGCAAAAAAAACACCTTCTTATATTCGGGTCAATATGGTAATTCAAGGCTAAAGAGTGCTTGGGCCCACTTTCATACAAACTCAAAAACGGTACACTTCACCTTTTTCTCGCCAGCTTCGAAGAGGCGGCCCACTGTCTAAATCCAATTGGTGCACATGCACCAGCAGGCAACAAACGTGTCAACCAACTACTGCTGACATGAGTTTTCTTCTTCTCATTTATTTATCCATGACATCTACCACTTTGCCATGTTCGAAATATACAGAAGATTATAAATAGCACAAAGAGTGCGACACACTCCGTATTAAATGGATACAAGCCCGCTTATCGAGTTGCCATTTGGCAACTGCTGACTTGCCGCTACAGTTTGAAGAGCGATCCAAGCTGGGTCTGGGGGGGACCTGGACCTTTACAGTTTGGGGATCTCAACAACGTCACTGTTTATATATAAGTATAAAATGCTGCTGGCATTTATACCCTGTCACTTTGTCCAAATATAAAAGAAAAAAACGGACCCAATAAGAAATGCAACTCAAGTTAAAGCTAAAAGTCTGCAATTCAAATGCAGATCTTGGATGCTTTATTTAAGCTCCATAATGGTCAAGGTAAAACAATAAAACCACCGTCGTCGTTATCCAAATACTTTTGTAGCTGTTTTTAATGTTGATAAGATGCAGCGCTGTCAATTAGTGGGGGGCATTAATTTTCATGAGGTAGACTATCAGGGTCTCCACAAAAGACGGTACAAAGTTAAGCTATTACATTTAGTTGGCCTTGTTGACAACAAGTTTTTCAAATAAAACACACTAAGCTGCGACAAAAACGACTCGACCTCCATAACTCCAAGAGTGGCAAGTTTGGTTGTGGAACCAGTTGGAGATGGACAGAAAGTGGCTAAAAATCTGATGGTTTGGCTTCACAGATGAATGTAACCGAGTTGTTGAGCAGATCGTACATGTTGACCTCCACCACCTCGGCTGGGGGATCGCCTTCCCCTTGTCCTGCCAGAGTCACAAACACTTGCTGGCTCACAGACGGCTGCGACTGTTCCTCAGAGTCGGCCGACTCCATCGCCTCCCCCTCTGGCTGATGCACTGTGATCACCTGATTGGGAACAAAATGACAGAAGCCAGCTTTATTTTGGCAAGTTCAGGTTAAGTTTTGCAACAAACATTTCAGGGAGTTCCAAAAGTCCCCAAAATACTTCCCGTCTCCATTTTCAACAAAAAGTATGGATGTGTGATTTACTGAAGTGCAGCTAGATGTGTAAATAATTGAAAAAAAAAAAAAGTAAAGTCTCCACTGTACTGGTTCAATAGAATTCCATTGAAATGTTGAAAACACGTTTTTCCCTGGGGGTTCAGCCAAATATTTCAACAAAGCACTTTCGAGGTTATGTTTTGTAAAAACATCCCTTTGCTATTTTGGCAAATTTTCCATGTCCAAAAGTATGCCTACCCATATACTGGTCTTTGTTTTTTTTTGTTTTTTTGTTATTTTTTTTTTTGTAATCAGATGTCTAAATATGCCCGTTTTTTTCTCTTGCATATCAGGTTTTATAATAAGGATAATAAAATAAAAAATAATAGTAATATGAGGTAAGGCCTTGAATCATATTTATGAATGAAGGGTGAGGTTCAGCAACAGGTGGAATTCTTTTCGAGTTCTTTTCTTTCTTTTGAGAAATAGTGCATGGTAAAATTCATGTGGCGCAAGCTTTTAAAGATCAAACAAAGAAAAAAAAATATTTAATGATCTCAAAAACGTGATGTGATTGCGTGATATCCAACTGAGCTTTTAATGTGTGTGCGCTGGAGGCCTCCTCGCTAGCCTCCTCCTGCGTCTGCTGGGCTTCCATGTGGCATGAGAGGAGGTGCTCCTGCAACTCCGTCTGGGAGGTACTGATCAGGGCGCACAAGGGGCAGATGAACCGGTTAGCGCTCGTTGCGTGCTGACTGCAGATGTGCTCCTGCAGCTCTGCAGACCCACTGAACACAACTTGACAGTGCGCACAGTGCAGGGTGGATGCTGCAGAATCTGTGAAGGAGGGAAGGACAAAGAGAGAGAGAGAGAGAGAGAGAGAGAGAGAGAGAGAGAGCGCCAAAAGAAAACGAGTAAGTACAACAAATGTAAGCTGTTTTTAAGGGGGAAAAAAAGAAATCACCTGATTCCAAGTCAAGAAGGCAAGTGCTTGTAAATTTGTTGTTCTGCTAACGGAGTAAAACGACAACAGAGATGCTTTTACCGTATTTTCTGCACAATAAGTTGCCTCGAATTATAAGGCACACCTTCAATGAATGGTCTATTTTAAAATTGTTTTCATATATAGGGCACACTGCATTATAAGACATTAGAAGAGAAGCTACAATAGTGGCTGAGGTTATGCATCCACTCGATAGAGCTGTGCTAAAAGGGAATACAATACGATACAGCAGCCTTCCTCAACTGGCGGACCGCGATCCACGACCGGACCGCCGACCTCCTCTGTCCGGACCCTCGGCAAATTGTATAAAATAATAATTTATAGAGTGATTTTTACGTTATACATTTTGTATTTGCACACAGACAATTAGACAAGACGAATCGCGGGAGGTTTCGATTGTGTGCAGTTTTGCTCCCGTCTACCCGGGGATCTTTGCAGCTGTTTAACAGCAGAACACCACAACATGGTAAATAAACAGAACAATGGCGTCCTCAAATAATATTTGCATGCCTCAGACATTGCATTCACTTTTAGTGGAAGAACAGCACTGCACATTCCTGTGCTCCCTTGTGTCAGTATTTAAAATGGTTCTTAACTCCTCTTCTGATATGTTTCAGTGATTTCAGAGGGGATGTGAAAAGGGGAATTGTACAAATGAAAAGGATATTTTTGTTTTCATGGTTAGTATTTATTTTGGTAAAATGAGCATTTTGTTTTGTTTTTGTTAAATTAAGGGAAAAAAGACAACTACTGTTTAACAAAGTTAAAGTAAAAATGTCTTATTTCCCTAAAAGGGCTATTTCTATTATTAATTAAGCAGGCACAACTTAACAAAATAAGAGTTCCTGTGCCTCAACACAATACCTCTCATTATTTGCTGTGTACTGGCAAAGTGAATAATTATTTTCATGCACCCCATTATTGGTTGGTTGTGAGGAGTGTTGATTTGTATAAGCTTGGCTTGACCATACTAAATGGGCATATAGCCCTGCTCCCCATCACCGCTGTGCATGGGACCGGACCTTGGTCTTATTAAAAATAAATAAATAAATAAAAAGTGGACCGACAGCATTTCTAGTTGAGGACCACTGCGATACAGCTTTATTTATATAGCACTTTCACAACCACCGTAGCTGAAACAAAGCGCTTGCAGAAAATGTAAAATACTACGTCCAAGAAATCAGAATTTGATCCATATAAGAGGTGCATCGGATTATTAGGCGCACTGTTGGCTTTGCATGTGTCTAGGTGCGCCTTATAGTACGGAAAATACAGTACTTTTCTCTTGATGCTCATGATGTCTTTAAAAAAAAAAAGATTCTGTTTGAAGAAATAGTCATAATGTTCCATTCCAATCCATTGAGTGGCAGCAGCACCTTAAAATCTGTCTAAGAATGGAAATATGACCAACAAAGATTAAAAAAAAAAGTTTCCATCCTTGTAATTGGAATTTTGGATTCATCTTATGTTGTATTTCATGACATTACGCCACTGTTCTTCACATGGCTGCTCGATCGTGGCATGGATGAACATTTTGCCAAGGAAAAATGTACACATTTTATCAAGGAATACATTCATCACCTTCATGTTCAGCTTTTTGGTGTTTGGCCAGACTGGAGGCACAAGGGAAGAACCTGAAGCAGATGTCACACTGCACCAGGGTCTTCAGTTGCTGCGTTTGGTTCGCAAACACCTCAGGGTGGTTGGTCCTGTTATGGTACCACAGGCCCGACAGTTGCTGCGGCAACGCAGAGGGAACAGTTCCAATACAGAGCCCCAAATCTTCAGCAGTCACAAAACAATGAAGCATGCACACACGTTCCCTCGGTCAAACGAGAAGGCGGCCGTCCTACCTGGTAAGATTTATTGCAGAGGTTGCAGACGTAGGGCTTGACCCCAGTGTGGATGGACTTGTGTTTCTCCAGCAATGCGGCACTGGTGAAAACTTTGCGGCATGTGTGACACTTGTGCATCAGCTTCACATGGAGCTCCTCAATGTGCTTCTGATGCTCCTCTAAAGTCTGGAAGCTGAGGCAACACTTCTGACAGTTGAGGGGCTGCGACATGTCTGGCAGGAGGCAGGAGAAAACACTCGTCGTGCACTCTGGTCATGCTAATTTCGGTCACGACATCAGGACTCGATTTGTACACATTACAGGCAGTTAAATGCAAGATTTTTGAATGCCATTTGAATTTAGGGCTGCTACAGATTTTTGTGACTCGGTGATCCCATCCATCAATTACCCGGGGAGTTAAACAATGACTCTCAATGATGAAATAAATTATCAAAATAGCTAATTTGATGATTGATTAGTTGTCAAATCATGAATTAATTTTGACATCATCACTGTTTTGTTGGTTCTGTTGTCATGACTGTGCAACTGTTACAAGAGCACATCTGCTTCACAGTGCAAAGGTGCAGGGTTCAATTCTGGCTCCAGTCTTCCTGTGTGGGGTTTGCATGTTCTCCCCGTGCCTGCGTGGCTTTTCTCCGGGTGCTCCGGTTTCCTCCCACATTCCAAAAACATCCATGGCAGGCTGATTGAACACTCCAAATTGTCCCTAGGTGTGAATGTGAGCACGAATGGTTGTTCGTTTCTGCGATTGGCTGGCAACCGGTTCTAAGTGTACCCTGCCTGCTGCCCGAAGACAGTTGGGATAGAATTTTAAAGGAGTCGCAGGAGCCCTACAGGAGAAACTGGGTTTTTGCTCTCGAACAGTGGTTCGAGAGCAAAATTCACATTCACCGAACCCTTCATTAGGGAAAAACAAAAATGTCTTTTTACAAATTCAAGACATAAAAAACAGATTTATTAAAAACAGAAATAAAGTAAATAAAATTTCAAGACTTAAGTGTACGTTTTTTTTTTTTTTTTTTTTACAGTCACACGTTGACTACTGAGCGAACTAAATTTCCCGGTTCGGATGTAGGTTTCCCGCAAACGGTGGCCGTCCTTCACCATCAGTCCTTGCTCCAGGAAACCTTGAGAAATACAAAGAAATGGATTGCAGTAGAAAACAAGTTCCCCAAAAAGGATGACAATTATGATAGCCATTGATCCTTTGAGAGTTGGTAGACAATCAATTTGTTTGGGATTCCCGTAGCAATAAGTTCAAATAGAAACAAATCCAATGGTCGCAAAAGCCTGTTTTGCACCCTAACTGTCTAGTGCAGTGGTTCTTAACCTTGTTAGAGGTACCGAACCCAGCCAGTTCATATGCACATTCACCGGACCCTTCCTTAGCGAAAAACAAAAGTATGACTTTTTACAAATTCAAGATATAAAAACGCATTTATTAAAACCAGAAGAAAGCAAATAAAATTACATGGCATCAGTGTAGTTTTTTTCAATTTTACGACGTACTATCATTACAGTCACGCTTGACTACTGAGAGAACAAAATTTCCCGCAGCACTGATTGGACAAGCAATGTAATGTGATCATCTGCAGCCAGTGATGGCCAAGCAGGCGTGTCATAACTAATTGACATGTTGAGTCGGGTGTGTTTTAACCTCAATGGCAGAGGCTCCGTCGAGCCTTGAGAGCGATTCACCGAACCCCTGGGGTTCGATCCCAGGTTAAGAACCACTGGTCTCGAGTATTTAACAGTACAATCCATCCACTTTTCTATACCACTTATCCTCATAAGGGTTGCAGCTGAGCTGGAGCCTATTACAGCAGACAACCGGTCATCAGCAAATTGCAGGGCACATGCCGGCAGACATGGGCAACACTTATGGACAATTTAGAGCAGGGGTGTCAAAGTCAAATGGACGGAGGGCCAGATAAAAATTTTTGCT
>NW_017805144.1:402202-434817 GCF_001891065.2 Hippocampus comes | reverse complement strand
TTGGTGCGTGTAAAAGATCTGCGGGCTCTCGGCTTGCTGCGGTCCGCGGGCCGGTTCTAATAATAAATCAATATCATCCCAGGGGCCACTGAAAACATTCTCGCGGGCCGGATTTGGCCCGCGGGCCGGCACTTTGACATATGTGATTTAGAGCCTTTGTCTTGGTAGTTTTTTTGGGAATGCTGGAGCACCCAGAGAAAACCTACATAAGCACGGACAACCATGCTAACTCCACACAGAAAGCTCAGAGCCCAAATTCAAACACCAAATTCGGAACTGTAAAGCACGTTCCTCAATAAGTAGCTCTCTGACAGATTCAATCAAAACCAAGCATGGCCACCCTTGTAAATGGCCAGTTTTTTGATCGCATCGGTTCAACCCAACAGAATTGCAGAAAAGTCCCACATCACACCGAAACACACAAGTTTGATTGAAGAGCATGAGCCAACAAGCCACATTTCCCGCCAGTTTTGTGTGTGCTCTTACTGTGGAAGGTTTGCAGGTGGACCGTCAAGCCGCTGGCCTGGCTGTGGCCTTTTCCGCATTCGCGACATACGTAGGGCTTATCGCCCGTGTGTGTCCGCACGTGCCGCGTGAGCTCGATTGACTGGGCGAAGACGGCCTTGCAATACTGACAGACGTACATTTTGCCTAAAAGGACACAGCAACGACAGTCACCGAAACAGCAATGAATTCACATCCCCAAATTTGACCTCGACGATGTCTCGATCGCTTCGCTGAAAATTGTCATTTGGTGACGACGCCATTATAATGCTGCCTTGACGCGTGCTCATGCCTCACCCTCGGAGTGTTTCTTCTTGGTGTGGTAGGCCAGCGCCGCAGCCACTCTGAAGCTCATGTCGCAGTGCTTGCAGTGGTAAGGTTTCTCTCCCGTGTGGAGCCGCATGTGATTCTTCAAAGAGGAGGTGGCGGGAAATTTGGCGCCGCACGTCTCGCAGGCGTACGGCTTCTCCTCAAAATGCTCCGTGCGCTTGTGGTAAATCATACCTGGACAGTATTGACATGCAAGGAGCAGAGACCGAGCAGCATGACATGAAACAAAAACTCAAGTTTTCATCCGAACCCATTGGCTAGCATGGACTACAATGAAACTCACTTGTGCGCTACACTGATATTCTGTCTTCTCCATCTCATATTTCAGATTTCAAATGCAATTATTGTATTGGCCCGAATCTAAGACGGCCCTGATTATAGGACGACCCCCTCTTTTTCAAGACTCAAGTTTTAAAAAAGACTTTTTGAACACCAAATTAATTTTTATACAGAAAATAATTACAGTACATCTGAAACAAATGATTATAACAATATATTTGAGAGAAAAAGCATGTTATTTGTCCTCATTCAAATCATAATATCTGAACATTTAAATATGTAAAGTGCAATCACATTCGTACATGAATGGCTACTGGTTTTTGAAATGTAAATGACATCGTAACTTCTCCTCAGCTGCCGGTTAACCTGGCCGATCTTCGAGCCACTTTTCTCCAGATTGTCGCTACGTTTCTCCATTTTCTGTTATCGCTTCTATTATGTTATTCTCTTTTCTTTCTTACCGCTATTTTTTATTTTTCTTCTTCGTGCTACCGCTATTTTTATTTTTATTCTTCGTGACAGGGGTTCACTTTGGCATGGGGAGTCAAAATCAGCATTCGCTTCAATGGTATCTGGCGCCATCTAGCGTCGTGAATGGGTATAATGTCTAGACCCCGAATATAAGACGACCCCCACTTTTTCAGTTTTATTTCAATGCAAAAAACACCGTCTTATATTCGGGCCAATACGATAATCCAGGGGCCCCCAACCTTTTTTGCCCCACGGACCGGTTTATGTCAGACAATATTTTCAGGGACCGGCATTTAAGGTGTGGTGGAAATAATACAACAAAATAATATGGTATGAGCTGCATGAAAACTGTGGCGTTTTCGAAATATAATAATAAACACAAGGGGCGTCTAATCTGGTCGCAACACTCATCGCTCTGGTAATGTTTAATGCCTTCAAAATACGATACAACGCAAACTCAAAGAGGTGGGATGTCGGAAATAGCAACAGTGCTATTGTGGCGATCTCAGAGTATTCAGCCATAACTTTAATCCAGTTGTCTCGAACGTACTTTTAAGGCCGCCGTGATTTGCGATCTCCAGCAGTTTTTTTTACTCATTTTGCGAGCTCCTGCATTTTGTTTTGAAGTACTCGGTCACGTGACAGAGAAGCGTGGCTTGACGTGTGTCAAGCGTGACACAGACGGATGTAACGGAGAATCCGGTAGTTTTTCAAAATAAAACATCTTTCGTATTCCGAAATAAATAAAACGGAATTAAGGCAAGTTCTTTCTGTGCGGCCCGGTACCAAATGCCCGGCGGACCGGTACCGGTCCGCGGACCGGCGGTTGGGGACCTCTGCGATAATCAACCAATCTTAGCTGTTCTGGAGACGTGCATGGCAAAGCAAAATAATACTCAACCCGTTTCTTATCTGCTACTATTATCCTGGTGCAGGAGCAGGCACTCACCTGATGGGTGTGCAAAGGTCCGCCCACAGAGGTCACAGGCGACCTTCTTCTTCTTGTCTCCTGCATTACCTGGGTGAGCCTCAGTCAAATGACGCTGTAAAGCCCTCTTGTTGGGCAGCTTCAAAGGGCACTGCGGACACTGCAGCTGACAATCCTTGGACATGGGGCAGCGCTTCATATGGGCCATAACTCGGCACTTGTAGGCAAAACTCTTCTTACACCAGCAACAGGAGTAAGACTTTGAGAATGAAGAGTGCTCGTCTTCCTCTTTCACCTCAGGCTCTTCTATGTTGCTCTGCTCGAGCTTCATTTCACTTTTGCTGCCGCTGTTCTCCATTTCTGACTCGGCTGTGAAGTTAAGACAACTAATAAGCACCATCACCGATGCGGCAATTTTTTTAGTTTGTCATTTTGATTAAGTGGCGTGTCTGCTCACACAATATTTCTACTGCTTGACTTGCAGCCTGAGGTCCATCTGGCTCCTGCATATTCTCCAAGGTCTCCAGCTGCGAGAGCCATGACATAGGGAAAGAGGAGGGAGCTCCCTGTTGGACAGTGCGGAGCAGCTTCAGGACAGCTTGCTCACTGACAAGTCCCTTCTCCACTTGGCCCCACAGCTGACTCACTACTGAGGGCGGGTCATCTTCTTCACAGCACTTGCACACTAACTGGCAGGGGGAAAAAAATCATTACTGTAACTCAAAGAAATCCTGTCTATGTTCACTGTTTTAAGAGAGCCCATTGTCATTACTTTGAAGCCATTTTTACCACTTGGTTATGTCGTGAACTTCAGTTCATCGCAGGAGATGTGTTCCAGACCTACTGACCATTAGTGAAATCCCGCAAGAGCATAAAACAAACATTTTTATTCTTTAAAACCCATGTGCTGCAGTCGATCTAAATAAGTTTATATAACGCAACACACAAGTTTACAAAAATTGTAAAAGTATTATTCCTGAATATTTATTTCACTTTCAACCACTCGACATGTTCAGTGGCATCAGTGCTATACATACACATATAGTTCTTTTTTTGTATTTTTGCCCCCAACACCCTCTATGGACAATAAAAGCGGTATTGTGCTATGACCAAAACATAAATATAAATCTATATAAATAAAACATGAATTGGAATATTTCATATCACACACTTTTTATGCTGTGTCTTTGATTTAAAGATGACAATACGCAAAAATCTACAAAAATTGTAGAAATTGTAACATATGGGGTAACCCATGTGTTACAAACATCGTAGAAATTGCAGCACAAGGGTTACACACATTCAAATGCATTAAAACATACTTTTTAATCATGTTTTAAATATAACGCAAAAAAATTGCAAGCATAAAAAGTTTTATAGACAATGCTGTACATAACAAGCAGAAAAACCACCCCCCTTCTCCTAGCAAACACAAAACCCAGAGAAAGGCAGGCGAACAATCAGAGTCAACAGCGTGGCAAGACACTGGTCAGAGCGTCAACTGCGTGACGAGACACAAGGGAAGGTGCTGGGCGGGACTGCGAAGATGCGCAGCCAATCAGCTCACGGGATAAATCCACTCGTGCGGTCATTGGTCGACGTCGCTCCGGGTACCAATCATGCGTACCGGCATGTACAAAACCTCTGAGTCAGTCTGCATTTTTTTTTCTGAATACAGTACGTCGGGGAAAAAAAACACGATGTACTGAAGCCGTGATAAATGAAACTCGATAAAGCAAGGGATCACTGTAGTTCACATCCACACTTTAGGTATTTCACACACGACTTAGTAAGTCGCACACAAGATACTTAAAGTGCAAGTGCACATGAACCTAATTCGTGCTTGGTTGCTTCATACTGGAGATTATGGACACAGGGAGCTACAGGCAAGTTTGATGAATAATTTAGCCGTTTGCGTAAGAGCTGCAGTGTGATCTTACCCCTTATGCGCCATCATCTACCATTTTGGTAAATTCTGTGAATTTGTCACAGTTTTTCTCTGACAAAGTTAAAGAAATTACTCGGCACACAGGGAAAATTATCTTCAAGATCAGCGGGAGGGATCTCTGAGAGCGAACGACGGTAGTTGCCCTGATGATCACACACTCGAGCTCCCTTCCCGCCAATTCAGACTTTTATTGTAACATACAAGGAAAACACTGCCCCCGATATTTGCACACCGCACCCCCGGTCCGGCCCCTCAGTAGTGATTGGTTACCTGGGTTTAAGCTTTGAACCACCGGTACATTGGCACCTTTCTGTCTGGTCTACACTGAATCAACATGTTGCAGACTTTACGGACGGCCAATGTCGCCTGGGCACGACGGGTGTTCTCAAATCATCTTTTGTTGTTCAACCGCTGTTCCCGAATTATTCATTCCCCCTTTTTGACCGAGTCTAGCAGCTCTCTCCTCTGATCGCCCACCTGCATTGACGTGCTAATTGTGGATTTCAACAGCCCTCCGGCCAGGTGGCCGGCGCCTTTGTGCACAGGCATTTGGGGGTGCCGGATTCACACCCAAACGTTTAGACGTGCCCAAATTAAATGAAACTTTAAACATGATACAATTTTGCTCATAGATTCCTCTAACAGAATTTTATGTTTAAATCAATGCAAAAGCATATAAAACACAACCTAAAAAACACTAGGGGGCTAAAAATTTCCCGGGAGTGTGTAAAATGTGCTGAAGTTCCAAATGGCACCATTACTGACTTAGTTATCGCACCTTTAAAACATCTACCATTTTGGTAAAATATGTACGTTAAGGGTTACATACCTGTCAACCTCGGCTAATAGCTGCCCTTATAAATTATTACGATTCCCCTTACAAAGCAACAAAAATCCGTACAACATGCACCGTGCAACACAAGCTAACACAAGCGGAAATGCAGACGGCTTACTGCGCATGTGCACATCATGCTTAATCATTCCTACCGTACGCAGCGATGAAAAAAAAAATATGATTGAAGATTACTTTTGCTGGTTTGCCGTGACAATAATAGCAATTGATGACGGCATTGTCATTGGCCACCAGCAGGTGAGACGATCTGGATTTGAGCCAAAATGGTCTTTGTGAGATCGGTTCACAATTTTTTTTTCCTGTATAAAAGTTGCAATACGTCGTACATGATTTGAAATGATAAAAAAAACATAAAATACGGGGAAAACGTACAAGTTGACAGGTATGGGGTTAGTTTGCATATGTTACAACAAGGGGTATTACTGCAGAGGGATGAGGATAGATACCTGTCTCTCCTGTTCACCCAGAGAGCTGTGTGCTGATTGGCTCAAGAGCTGAACAAGGTCTGGCACACTGGCAAGTTTCTCAGTCAGCTGAGAAGAGCGCTCCAACCAAGTCGGTGTAATTTTGGTGGCTGTTCTATCGTCTTCTTCTACGGCACTATCTGTGGCTTTGTCTTCTTCGGGCACTGAGGACAGATATATAAAGAATGGAATCTTACCCATGAAGAATATTTATAATAATTTCATTATGTTTTGACAGTTGGCTGCAGTGCGTGGCTTTAGACACAATGTCCTTCAACGCTCTATTGATATCTTGAATACAACAGGTTCCGAAATAATAATAATAATGAAATATTTTTTTTTTTTAAAAAAGTATTTGACATGCATTTAGAAACTGACCTGGAGACTCTGAAAATTCTGGACAGACTCTTTTACATGAAGGCTCCTTTGCAATTTCATTTGGATCTTCACACCGATGCGCCTCTGAATTATCCTTCACCTGTATCCCATCTTCAGCTGACTTATCATTGCTGGGTGAAGCAACTGGAACTTCAGAGTTAGGGCTCTGGATTTTGTTGACTGGGGTGAGGGTTGGGGTCTGTGTAGAAGGTGGGGAGGCTAGCGGCTGCTGGTTGATAATGTTGGTGAGGACATTTTTAAAGCTCACAGCTACATCAAACATCTGCAGGTTGTCTGCAGCAGCAATGATGCGGCTGACGTTGTGTTTTCCCATTGGTAGCTTGCCTGTATAGACCATGTCCAGAAGGCAGCCGAACTCCTGCGAGGAAACCAAAGTGGTGTCGATGGAGACAGTATCAGAATAATTCAGCAGCGACCTGAAGGGATACAGACAGTTTATTTTCAGTCAGAACCACCTTTGACTTCTGGCTACCTTAAGTGGGTGGAAAAAAAAACTGTACTCAGTGATTCAATAAAAATGGATTGCATGTAAAAGTAATGTTTAAAAAATATATATTGACGAATAAATGCAAATCTACATTAAATTCAATGCAACTTAAAAAAATGCAACTAGAAAAAAATTATTTTTATATGTCCAACATGGCGCCCAAGTCGGCAACCGTCAGCAAGTGCTCTCATGAGCCTTGCTTTTTTTTTGTTGTTGTTTTTGTGTGCGCCTGTAATGGGCAGCATTTTACACAGCCCCGCTTTGTTCAGTGGAGAGATCGGTGCTGTTGGAGAGTCTGCGGCTGGATGGATGCATGGCTTGAGGGGCCGACAATGAGAAGAAAGGAGCGTCAGCGCAGAGCGCCGATGCAGATGTGGAACTGGGAGTCGTGGCTTGGAGTTGAAGCGGATTACGTGGGACAGGAGATGTGAGCCAATCTCTTTTCGTCAATGGACGCTACAGCTTCGTGTTTGCTTTCAAAACTTAGCTGGTAGCAGACGTGTACACGTTTTCAGCATGACGTCTCTGATCCACTGGTGAAAGGACTCTTTGATCCTCTCCTCTTTCATCCATAACTGCTTCAAACAACAAAGTGTATGCAGGAAAAGTGATTAAGATAGCACGACTGTCTGTGTCTTATGTGTCGTGTTGTGTTATTTTGACTTCAAGATGGTGCCGCGAGAGTGGCTGCCTTTCCAGCCGCTCCTATATTTTGTTCTTCTACTTCTTCCTTTCATAACTTTGCTGCTGCGAATTGGGAATTTCGCCATTGCGAGACTAATAAAGGTTTTTCTTATCTTAACTGAAGAATATTTAAATGGATTGTTTACAAAAAGTATTGACTTTATGACGTAACTAAGATTTTGTACAATTTGAACATTGACTTCACTTATGATTAAAGATGATTTTAAAAAACAAACAAAATAATATTTTTTTAAAAAAAAAGCTTCTACTTTGGAAATGGGTTCAGGTGTCCCGATACAACCAATACAACTTTTTTACTTCCGATACAATATCGATATTCAAACCTAGAGTACTATCTAATACTGATATTGATCCGATACCAGCAGAAATCATACTTGGGTATGATCTATATGGGTTATTTATTTTTTTAGAATGAAATGTTAGAAGAGACTCGATGAAGTGATACTATTCAAACAGAGAACAATAGTCAGCAGCATCAGGTCTGAGCAAATATCTCGAGGGTCGAGGGTCGGGGCCAAGCTGGATTCTATCCCAGCTGTCGCAGGGCACACATAGACAAACAACCTTTCACACTCAAAATCACACCTCGGGACAATATAGAGTGTCCAATTAACCTACCATTAATGTTTTTGGAATGTGGGAGGAAATTGCAGTACCTGGAGAAAACCCACGCAGACACGGGCAGATATTGCAAACTCCACACAGGAAGACCAGACTGAGAAAATATGACCTGTCTGTTCCAAACATTCGGGTTACATTATTTCATTTTCAAATAAATAAAAAATAGAGGATGCTGAAAAATAACCCCAGTAAATAAAAAAACTTACTCTTTGAAGTGCAAAATAACAATTCATGTTTATTTATATCTGAGAATCAATTCGCTATATTCATGCTGCTGCAAGACCAGGAGCAGATTCTTGAAAGGACCCCTTTGGTATGAGTGCTTTGAGTGTGAGATTTTAATGTAGACTGATATAATCCGATACAGTTTTTGTGGGGGATGATATTGGACCAATATCAATATCAGATGAGGACACTTACCATACGGCAGGCACACTATGAGAATCATTGATCTAAACAATGCAATGGTTGCAGATATAAATAGAAATGCATCATATTTGTTGTCCGAATATTTTAACATGAGGCTCTGGGTAAAACAAATATTCACAGTACCTGAAAAGCATGCTGGAAGCTGCCAGGACTATTTTATGTGCACGGTGAGGGTTGTCTCCCACCAGGACCGTGCAGTCACAAAAGTGACCCTCCTTCCGCAGGGTCCACAGTTGCTGCATCAACTGGCTGCTGTAGTTAGGGAGTTCGATCATTTTGTTGATCTGCTCCGCTGGGGAGAAAGCTTCCTCTACCCTTGATATAGAGAACATTCTGTTAAATGCTTACAACGTTTCGGTTTTATTTCAATACCGCATTGAGTAAAAATTAGCACGTGTGTTTTATTTAGGCCTACACAATTAGGCAGTTGCTACAACATCACGAACGAGGGGGTTACTGTAATGAACTGGTAAACAGTTGCAAAACCTAAATTCGAATACAGTACATGTGGAAAGAGCTTGGTGTATAAAATACCACGATTTAGATAATGGACACAGGTCCAAAGCCAACAAAGAACGTTTTTCTCATTTCCCCAGATTAAGCCCAAATTAGCTATAGCAATTGATGCTAAAAAGGCAACAAAGATTTTGGCCGTGGGGGAGACGACCGATTTTAACGGTGACCAAAAAACGACCACAAGCACCACTCATGATGCTCTCACTCAGTGGTTGTCTTTACCTTGTCTTATTCAAACGATCCATTTCTTTATTTAAACATAGTTGTTGGACAAATCCAGACCGTGCAATAAAGCTTCGCAGATTTTGAACATGGCGACAACCCGGAGCCGCACAAGATGACGACACTTCCGGTTAAGAAAAAAAGATAGGACACGCCTCTTTTAAGTTGTGTGCGGACAGCGAAAGCGAAACTGGAAGGGGCAAAATTGTCAGCGCAACCCACGTGAGGACGCCAAGAAACCCGAATAGAGGATGCCGGCACATTGCATTGCTATACGTCTGTGCACACACCGAATATTCATGACATTTATGAAACTGAACAACCTTCACGGACAAAAAAAGTTTGAATTTATTTGATTGATGATATGGATGGATAGCACACTTTTTGGCATAGACACTTGGAAAACTTCTATGAAGAGATCAGTTGAGAAACAAAGTTTTTACTCTCTATGTCCATGCCTTTCCTTTGATGGGAGAGTTGTCCCAACATCACCGCCTCGTAGGCAAGGCGGTTAGTTACGCTGATTCATCTCGCTGGTGTTTTCAGGCCTCTTCAGAAAGCCAAATCACCCAACATGTATTCCACCTTTCCATAACCTTTGTTGGAATACTGTACATGTACCAACACTTCATTAGGATTTACTCTAAGGCGCCAGTAAGAGTTCACCAAAATGGACTACAAGTTTACTACAAAACAAGTGATAGGACCGCAGTGAAAACTGCATTACAAATAGGAATGTGCTTGTGTAACTTTGTATTAGTGCTTGTAAATAAATAAGGACAATTAAAACATTGATATGTTTCATTGTTTTATTAAAAAAAAAAAAGTTTTCTAAAGTGACTGAAATGAGGAGGTTGTTTTTGGGTGAGGATTTCTCCTGCTTTTGAAAAAAATCCTCTGACATGGCACAGATGATGCTGGTGTAGAAATGTATAGCCAGTTGGAATAAATTGGGGAAATTGTGTTTTTGTCCACTGCAGTGGATCTTCGTGTTGGTCGATGTGCTATTCTGCCAAGTATTTCTGAACT
Organism: Hippocampus comes; assembly: GCF_001891065.2. NCBI lineage: Eukaryota > Metazoa > Chordata > Actinopteri > Syngnathiformes > Syngnathidae > Hippocampus > Hippocampus comes. The sequence goes on along the minus strand of NW_017805144.1, from coordinate 424,632 downwards.
TAAATTGTCGCATTCAGTGTCAGATTTAGATTGGGTTTCTAAAAGAACTCCCAACCCGGGGAATACTTGCTCTTTCTCATTTTTGCTCATTCCATTGTGCGCCTACGTTATCCGTACGTCACCGTTTAAATTTGGATATTCAAATGCGGTAGTAACTCTGTCCGCTCACACTTTAATTCTGGAGCAGTTTGTGGAATTAACAGTAAGTTTTAGAGACTCCAAATCATTAAAACCCTATTGTATCTGAAATACTGTATATTGCAAAATGTGCACATTCAATTGTGAGCAAATTAATAAATTGGCCATTGTAACATTAGATGAGCTGAGACAGTTTTTGAGTCATTACAAACTGAGTTGTCAATGGTCAAATATTTCATCTTTGAAAATATAATTTGTCATGGGAACAAAATAATTTTGTGAGAATTGTATGAGTCGAATGATTTGAAAAATAACTTTATTGTCAATAAGAAATAACAGTGGAAATAACAGTACACTGCTTGCATTCAGTTCCAAACTTTCAACCAATAAGGTTTGCATTACTAACATTTCTGTAGGAAATAACTGCTATACAACATATGGTGAGGTAACAATATTTTTTTACATATTTGTGCATTCACGTAACACACCTGGATAATCTCAAGTGAGAGTACAAGTTAAACAAGTTTTCACATGAACAGAACACTGTACTTTCTTCCATAATTTAAAATTCCAAACGACAAAACTGTAGAACATAAGGGAAGACAACATATGCACTGAATTGTATTAATCTGCATTGAGCCAGAAGTGCAACAAAAGTCCGGAGACAACGATTGAGAACTTGCCTTAAGCAGGAAAAAAAAAATAGCTGGCTTCCAGCATAATCACTGTCACCATTCAACAATGGCTACTGAAAAAAATAAAGCACTTCTTTATACATTGACACTTGATAAATTAAAGCATGGCTCAACTCAAACATGGTGACATCAAAGATTTTGTCTTCAATGTCCAAGAAGCCCAGTGCCTGTAAATACACGCGCACAAACATTCTATAAATCAATGTTTTGCTTTGATACCTTAAAGTGTGAGTGCAGATACTCTCCCTCTCTCGCTCTCTCTCTCTACACACTCTACACCAGGGGTGTCAAACATACGGCCCGCGGGCCGGAACCGGCAAGCAAGGAGGTTCAATCAGGCCCGCAGGATAATTTAAAAGTGAAAAAAATGCATTAAAGACACAGAATTAATACTTTTAATAAGGTGCAATTTATTGAGTATCCGCAAGGGGACACTGTTTTGATCAGAGAAGAAGACAACAGCAGCCTCAGTCGGTCACTGAGACAGACCCATGACAGCAGACGCTATCAATAGCACTCTCACATTTACACATTTAATAGCACTCTCCTTAGTTTGTAAGGTGTAGGCAGGGATTACATTTAGATATTATATGCACGTGTAAATGGTTTAAAACTTCCTTTCTTTATAAATCTTGTTTAATCTTAAAGTGCATTACTATATTTTTCAACACCAATTACTTGTTAAAGTTTGTACAATCAGTGGGATCAGTTGCAATGCATATATGTAAATGATAAAAGTAAATTGCAAATTTGTCTAAGGAAATCTTAGGTGCACACACACACACACACACACACACACACACACACACACACACACACACACACACACGCACGCACACACACATGCATACACGCACGCACGCACTGTATTTTCCGCACTATAAGGCGTACCTAAAAGCATTCAATTTTCTCAAAAGCCGACTGTGCTTTATAATCCGATGTGCTTTATATATGGATCAATATTCTGATTTCTTGGACGTAGTATTTTAAATGTTCTGCAAAGTACTGTTACAGCTGCAGCAGTTGTGAAAGTATGTATGAATGTAAATAAAGTCAAGTACAACTTTATTGTCAAATGTGCTATATGTGTAACATACAGCAGAGATGAAAAAAGGTGTATTGTATTGTATTTCCTTTAGCCTAGCTCCATCTAGTGGATGCAAAACGCAACTGCAGCCACTATTGTAGCTTCTATTCTATACGCTTGATAATGCGGTACGCCCTATATATGAAAACAGTTTTAAAATAGGCCATTCATTGAAGGTGGGTCCTGTACTCCAAAGTGCATTATGTTGCGGAAAATCCGGTATACAGTATATATTTAGAGATGGTGTGAAAATGCTTACCTTTAAATCCCTCTTCTGGCATTCCCACTATAAATTAAGTGATTAACAGTGTTAGGGAAGAAAAAAACTAGGTGAATAGACAACTTTACTAGAGCAGGTAGAGGTCCTTCTAAAAAAATTACATATTGTGATAAAGTTCATTATTTTTTGTAATGTACTGATAAACATTAGACTTTCATATATTTTAGATTCATTACACACAACTGAAGTAGTTCAAGGCTTTTATTGTTTTAATATGGATGATTTTGGCCAAAAAATAAAGGAAAAAACAAAAACCCCTTTCTAAAAAAATGTGCATATTTCATCCAACCAATAAAAAAAAGTGTTTTTAAGACAAAAAAAAGTCAACCATCAAATAATTATGTTCAGTTATGCACTCAATTCTTGGTCGGGAATCCTTTTGCAGAAATGACTGCTTCAATGCGGTGTGGCATGGAGGCAATCAGCCTGTGGCACTGCTGAGGTGTTATGGAGGCCCAGGATGCTTCGATAGCGCCTTAAGCTCATCCACAGTGTTGGGTCTGGTGTCTCTCAACATCCTCTTCACAATATTCCCCAGATTCTCTTTGGGGTTCAGGTCAGGTGAGTTGGCAGGCCAATTAAGCACAGTAATACCTTGGTCAGAAAACCATTTACCAGTGGTCTTGACACTGAGCAGGTGCCAGGTCGTGCTGAAAAATGAAATCTTCATCTCCATAAAGCTTTTCAGCAAATGGAAGCATGAAGAGCTCGAAAACCTCCCAATATCTAGCTGCACTGACCCTGCCTTTGATAAAACACAGTGGACCAACACAAGGAGCTGACAATGCACCCCAGACCATCACTGACTGTGGGTACTCCACATTGGACTTCGGGCACTTTGGCATTTCCTTTTTACCAGTGTTCCTCCAGACGCTGGCATCTAGATATCCGAATGACATGCAACATTTGCTTTCATCCAAAAAAAATACTTTGGACAATTGAGCAACAGTCCAGTCTAGTGCTGCTTCTATGTAGCCCAGGTCAGCCGCTTCTGCCGCTGTTTCTGGTTCAAAAGTGGCTTGACCCGGGGAATAGGGCACCTGTAGCCCCGCCTGTGCACAGTGGTTCTGGATGCTTCTACCGGACTCAGTCCACTGCTTCCACAGGTCCCCCTAGGTCAGGAATCGGCCCTTCTCGACAATCTTCTCAGGGTCCGGTCACCTCTTCTTGTTGTGCAGTATTTCTGCCAAACTTTTTCCTTCCCACTGAGGTGCCTTGATACAGTACTCTGGGAACAGCCTATTCGTTGTGTCTCACCCTCTTATTTGAGGGTGTCAATGGTGGCCTTCAGGACAGCATTCAGGTCGGCAGCCTTACCCATGATTGCGGTTTTGAGTCATGAAGCAGGCTGGGAGTTTTTAAAAGCCTCAGGAATCATTTGCGGGTGTTTTGTGTTCACTCGTTGATTCAGATGATTAGGTTAATAGCTCCTTTAGAGTACCGTATTTTCCGCACTATAAGGCGCACCGAAAAGTCTTCCATTTTCTTAAAAGCTCACAGCGTGCCTTAAAATCCGGTGCACCTGGTGTATGGTCATTACGGTAATATGACGAACCCAAGATGGCTCCTTGCTGGAGATATGCTTACAATGTTAGAACTTGCTGTTGGTTCAGAGAACTGTGTCACTGCTTTATTGAATAAGTTTTTGTTCCAGCTTCGAAAAAAGGAGAGCTGTGGTGTTGTTTTTTTAAAACGCACACTTTATTAATGGTTTTCACAGTCTCAACAAATACAGGTACAGTACGTCTTTGTCTGTCTCTGTGCTTTCTCTTCTTCCGTTAGACTCGAGAGGCGTTCATGACCGCCTCCGAAAAACATAAATTAACAATTCCTTCAATGAAACTACGAAAATTGAAAAGAATGCATCAAAACAGAAAATCAAGATAGGAAATCACTAAATAAATTCTGTAGGGGGGGCCATAGAATTTATTCCTCGTTTGTGAATACAGTACACAACAAAGGAATAAAGAACAAACACTTCTGAGACAGTCCAGTTTCCTACATTTTATTGACATCTGATCGCTCAAGGAAATGCCAAAATAAATTCTGTAGAGGGGCTATAGAATTTATTTTGTGATTTCCTCGCTTGATTTTCTGTTTTGATGCATTATTTTCAATTTTCGTAGTTTCATTGAAGTAAACGTTAATTACGTTTTTCGGAGCCGGTCATGAACGCCTCTTGAGTCGAACGGAAGGAGCGTAGCTCCATCGAGTGGATGCATTGTAGATTGCGCCTTATAATCCAGTGCGTCCAATATATGAAAAAAATTACAAAATAGGCCATTCATTGAAGGTGTGCCTCATAATCCAGTGCGCCTTTTAGTGTGGAAAATACGGTACCTTTTCATGACATGCAAATTTTTTTGAGATCGGAATTTGGGGTTTTCATGAGCTGTATGCCAAAATCATCAGTATTAAAACAATAAAAGACCTCAAATATTTCAGTTGGTGTGCAATAAATCTAAAATATTTGAAAATTGAATTTTCATCATTACATTATGGAAAAGAATGAACTTTATCACAATCTGCTAATTTTTTGAAAAGGACCTGTTTATCAGAAAAGGACTGGTGACAAAAATTGGATTGATTTTATTTTTTTTGGTCACTACTGTTGTGTTTGCAATGCTATAGTAACGGGCAGTAATTACATGCAGATTTTCGCTATTCATGGGCCAGCCCGCTCCCTGTCCCCATCCACTGTAATTCAAATCCAAAGCACGCATTTTACCACTATGTCACAGCCACAGCACACCTCACCACTGCCATCTTATATAGCTAATATCGCTTATATAGTTAATGATTATTTGCTCAAAACAATCAAGTTCACCAGTTTGAGCATAATTTGCAAAATATTGCATTCTGTTTTTAGTCATACGATTTGGACACATCTGCTCGCATTCGCGTAGCTTCAATTGCAATGTCACCGGAGCAACCGGCAGAAGCGGCAAGTTGTGATTTGCTACCACCATCTGGCCCACTAAGTTCCTGTGTTGTATGCCAACCAATCACTTTTTCTTCACCCTTTTCTCTCACCAACACAATCACTATTCTCTCTCTCCAGCTCGTTCCAGAATGCCCCTCTCTTCTAGTTCCTGTCCTACCTGTGGGGTGCAATTACTAATAACAGGAAACCTAACACCCTTGATTTCAAGCTGAAGTCACATCTCTTGATCTGACACTCTCACACCCCCGCCCCCTATTAATGCCGACACTCACCTTGATAGACGTCATCCATGGCTGCAAAATCAGCGATTGGCTCATCAGCCTGAGATAACACATTAAAATGCTTTTAAATGTCATTTTCTGAACAATTCGCGTGGAACACAAAATAAAGCGCAATTGAATAGCATACAGGGTGACCTGGTGACTTGCGTGTTTACCTTTAGAGAGATGATACTCTCTGGGATGACGCCCAAACTTCCCAATGTGGCCGAGTCATCAGTCAGACCTTTCCCATCAATGGAGAGGTTTTGGTCAAACGGTGCCACAGAGAAGGCATGCATTATCTAAAGAGTTGCAAGAACAACAAATGAAATGCGGTTTGCTTGCTACCTTACAGTTAGTATTAAATGACTCAGTGCAAAGTTTTGAAGTCTTAGCTGTTGGGAAAGCTCGATATAAATTTTATTGTCGTGTATTGTAAATTAATGATCCCAAAATAGATCACAATCTTTAAGATTCAGGATAACCCAGATGTTTTTCTTTTGTTTGAATTTATTTTTAATAAATACGTTAAAGAACTCTCGTGGGTGGCCTTACCTGAATTTTCAGCTCTTTGAGGGTCTGATTTGCAGACACAATGAGGGCTTTTTCACCTCTGAGTTTCCGGTGCCGAGTGCTTCTCCTGATGCCACCGAGTTTAGTGTTGTTGGTTCCTGGAGAAGCCGCTCCTTCTGGGGTGCTGCCGTCACTTAGTTTAAGCCGCTTTGCGCCATCTTCTGACTGGTAAAAAATATCAAAAACAAGACTGAATATGTGAATCCAAATCATATAACTACAGCGGACCCTTGCAAATTTGCGGTTTGGCACCCCCCCAATTTTGACCCATTTTCTTTGGGAGTGGTGGGGGCGTGTGGGTCATACAGTCAAACCTCGGTTTTCGAACGTCTCTGTTCTCGACCAAATCGGTTTTCGACCAAAAATTTCGAGTTTTTTATGCCTCGGATTACGACCGAAAATCGGTTCTCGACCAAACTGAGCGCACTTGAATGCGCCACTTGACTCCTCTCGCCTTCCTTACACGAGGAAGTGACGCTTCCTCGGGTAGACGAGGAAGTGACACTTCCTCGTGTAGCGTTCCATTGTGAGTAGACATGTTCAATAAAGATTTATTTTTTCTAAAAGCGTGGTTTCGGTTTTCGAACAAATTGGTTTTCGAACAGCCTTCAGGAACGGATTATGGTCGAAAACCGAGGTGTAACTGTATTTTGTTTTGTAAAAACCTTATTTCAAAATATATTATTTTCTATCAAAATTCAACAGACAAAACACCATCATGAAAATGAAAGATTTTTGCAAATTAATTAAAAATAAAAAAACAAAGAACTCATAAACACAAGTATTCGCCACAGCCTTTGCCATGAACCTGTTCTTACTGATCATGAAATGTTATAAAATAAAAAAGCAGGTCACCTTTAACCTACGGTGGCACGTGACCTACATCACCGGAAGTTGTTAGCGGTCAGCAGTCTGCAATTGCAGCTTGCGATCAATGCTGTTGCGCTATATCTTATATTGTTATTATTATTCTCATTCGGGGTTTGTTTCATGTACGATTCACCGAGGGCACTGGCAAAGAATGGGAATCTGGAGGGCCGAGAGAAACATTTTTAATCGGTACACATGAGCTACGATATATAGACGCTGCAAAAGTGCGTCCCATGCCTCCGCGTCAGGTCTCTACTAAGGTAGGCAGTGATTTCCTTTTCACAAACTGTTGTCTCTACTTTATTTTTCTGTTTAGTTCATCTTAGGTACCCTTATGGCTGTTACTCATCATTGCATGCGTGTGTAAGTGCGTGCACATGCACGCGTATGGTACTGGGTCACTCGCGGGAGGTTGGTTGATCTTTGGTCCAAAAATGGTTGGGCACCCCTGAACTAGAAGAGTTCCAGCATTCCTCTGTGGATCGAGAAGCCGTCTGATGAAACAAAGTTTTAAAATGGGAGTTTGCATTTTTCAAATTTTCGATACATTTGCCTCAAAGATAAATAAAATGACTTGTTTCATAGTGTAATCATGGGGTGCTGTGCAAAGGCGTTTGACAGTCGACCCTGGCATAGTCATGCTTCGACCACTGAGGATTCTAATTTTTTTGTAATATTGGAAAAAAATCGAATATATTTGTTTCTTTTCCTCAATCCCCCCCCCCTTTTTTTTGTGGATAATGTATATTGAATGTTTATCTGTGTTTTCTGAAGAATCTTTGGGGATTTGGAAATAAAAATGTTTTTTTTTTCTTTCAGATGTGCTCCAACCTGCAATTGGCAACTGTTTAAAAGTGCAATTGGATTAATCTAACATGTTCAGTTGTTCCTTGTACAGAGACAAGTTTCTCCTGTGGGAGACCTAATAAAAAGTCAAATCAAATCAAATCAAAAATCCCAGATTTTTTAATGGTTGATTGATCCAAGATCAGCCTTAGAATCTTTAAGTACTCTTGTAGACTAATTTTGCCTTGTCAAACCAAAACACTAGCTTTGGGGTGATAACATACCTGCTAAATTCTACTTCTGAGAAAAAAAAAATGAGATGAAGATTGATCACTCCAGCACACACGAGAGCACTGAATGCATACTGCGACAAGCGCTGTGCAGCTCTGACTGTCACTGCCACCAGTCGTTGAGTACTGTATTGCTAAACAACATAACGGTGCTTCGTTTACCTGGCTGAAGTCTGGATCTCTCTCACCAGCTACCTTTGGTTGCTCTTCCTTCTCCTCCTCTGCCTCAGAGCTGCTGGCGTTCAGCTCAGGAACAGCTTCTTTAATCATCTTTTAAAAACGCAAAATCAAGTGTCATTTCGATGTCCAATAATGTTGGGACTCATCGACCACTGAATTTAAAATCTCTGGATTTGTCATACCCGTTTGTCTTCTATGATTTTGCGGATGTAAATTGTGGCTTGGGTGTACTCTCTGAGGTCTTTCTGCTGCTGGAAAAGGAAGCCCTCTCTGCACTCCCAGCAGAGATCTGAAAATATCACCACAGATAGACAAGCAACACAACGTGAATAATGATGAATATAATGGTTAAAAAAAAAGCAATAAATCGCACATGATATTTACAAGGTCGGCTTTGTGTTCAATTAAATAGGCCTAGGTGTTACACTGAGTAGGATGACCTGAGATCAGATCATTGTTACCTCAGTATTCATAATTTTTGTGGAATTTATTTGGTGGTATGCCCTGAGATGTCTCATGTAAAATGGGTGCCTTGGCTCCAATACTATGCTTCCGTTGCAGGCAAGTGTACATGCACAGTTTTTTCTTCCATAACATACATAGCTTGTTCCGAATATCATCATGCAACATGTGAATGAGAAGTCGCTCTGTGAAACTAAAGCATACTAAAAACTGTTCTCTTACCAGGCTGGGTGGTGTATTTAGTGGTGGGACCCGTGGGTGTGGTCTGTTTGACGCAGTTGATGGAGATGGGCTGGTCCACAATGAAGAGTTTGCTGATTACCTCCCATTCACTGGGCCAGAGCAGAACAATGCTGTGCAGGACAAACCAAAACAGCATGAGCTCACATTCAGGTTGTTCATGACAAATATCTAGGGGTTTAAAAGTTAGTTGTAAATCATACAACTTGTATAGAACATCTGCAAAACAAAGAAACATTTGTCATGCTTGTATGAGAATGTCACAAGAACTCATACCGAGCAGTGGTACCACTGTCACTGGTATAGTACAAATATCGGGATGATAAATATAAAATCTAAGAAACAATAAAATGATCCTCATGCCACGATGTATAGTATCGAAATATCCGTCTAACTGTTCATGCACTAAGGTGAATGTAGGTGTGGCAAACTACAGACTGTTCTAATATCACCAAACGACACCTATATCGATACAATCCTTGCCAAAAGTGGCAAGAAATGTTGGAATTCTGCTCTCTGTTCATATAGGCAGTATTTTAAAAGAGCTGAATTCCGAATGGAGATTTTTTTTCTACTCTACTAAAACAAAGTAGAGGAGAGGAGACACTCGATATACAGCGCTACAGCAATACTCTCCAGCTGAAAATTGCCAGTTTTGGCGCTTTGGAGAAAATAAATCCTTACTTGGATCTGAACAGGCAGTAAATCTAGCAACAAAGTCACGTGGAAACACTGGAGAGCAGAATTATACAAAGGGAAATTACAAATCGATGTGGGGTGGGGAGGGGGGCGCTGCATAGACCAGCATAGTTTTGTTTTCGCGCTGGTCTTACTGGTGACTCAGCCAATCTTTCAGTAACTTGGCAACCCACTCTGAAGTGAGCCACAGCCGCCCAACAGGGCCAACCTATTGCTGGGGCCCTGCCAGGAAGCTGCGGATAACTGGTAACCAGCTGGAGTCTTGCCGACGTCACCAACGACTAGCGGGGCAACAACAGCATTTCGGTCTTGCTTTGCTTCTGTTGGTAGAGCGCGTTGCCTTGTGACCGAAGCTTTGGCTGTTCGAATCTTCAACAATCTGCGTTGTTGTTTTGTTTTTGCTGCTGGTGTCCAGCACGATAACACAAATGACCCATTCTGGTCTGTGGTGTTTTGTTTTGTTTTGTTTTGTTTTTTTTGCAGGATTGGTAGCGTCATGTGGGGCGCAGTGCCGGCTAGAAGCAGAAACAAAGGAGACAAGGGCAACAGCTCAATGTTACCCATTTAAGGCAGCTGAAAACAAATATACAGGTATGTTTAAGCCATTGGGCAGAGAGAGGAAACATTTTATTTTCCAGCACAACGCAAGCTTTTTGACATTTTACTTATTTTTTCTGTCATTTTCCATATGTTTTCCATACCTGGAAATTGGTCAATCATTTTCAAAGTTTGCGTAGAAACCCTGATTTTGCTATTATGCTGTATGCAAGTGGAATAAGATGCCAACAAAAGTGAAGCTAGCCCCAAGTGTAAATGCTTGTAAATCCAGGGTAAAAACAATGCTTTTTGTTGCCCCATACTTTTGATTTAAGTCTTTTAAACATTTTAAATCAATGTCACTGTCAGCTATTTTAGAAAGCTCCTTTTTTTCTTTACTTTGCCTTTAAATCTTTTGTTTGTAAATGCAATTAATTGTTTTGTCCTGTTCTTTTATTAATTAGTTAGCTATTTTTATTCTCTGCTTTGCCTTTGGATGTCTGTAGTTTGTTTGTAAATCCCTTTAAGTGTTGTGCTTTTGGCCGTGTGCCGCACATTGTGGATGAAATGTGCTAAACAAATAAAACTGCTTTGTACTGCCCCTGATGGGACAAACCAAGTTGCAACAACTTTACCTCTTATTCTCCTATTTTCCAGCTTAATCTTTTTTTCCTTCCTGTGCTGTGGAGAATTTAAGTTGTTTTTGAATTGTTTCCAAGAGTCTCTGGGGTCACATCATACATTTGCCTGATCCCCCAAAGTCTGGTGGTAGAATTATGCCACAATTACAAACACGTAATGGGAGGTTTTAGACATTTTTTTTTGTAGCTGGGAACATATTTTTTTTCACAAAATGTGTTTTTTGTACTGACCCAAAATGTTATTTCCTGTAAGTGTATATTTTCTGTCAGTTTTTATCCACATTGTCCCTCAAAAAGTGTATCCTTGTATAACATAAGTCAAAGGCTTGCGTTACTTATTGGAACTCACTGTTGTGCATCTCCGTTGATCAGGGAGTCATAGGTGAACATGAAGCCTCCATGTGGACATACAAGGAGGTTGTTGCCCACACTGGACACTGGGGAGGATTTAGTGGGTCTTCTGTCAGTAAAAAAGAAGGACAGATAGATACATTAAATATCTTGTCAGGAAAATTAAATTAAAAAAAACATACTACATAAATGGACCAAGCACGTACTCCATATGCAACTCAACCTCCCGAGTTGTCACTCACAATTGTTACGAGTACACAGTTAAAGTAAATGTAATATATGTATGACTATAGATTGCTGCAATTGGCGAGTGACTACTTCAGTGTGTATACCGCCGACCTCGAGAAGACAGCTGGGATAGGCTCCAGCATGCCCGCGGCCCTAGTCTGGATTAGTGGTTCAGATAATGGATGGATGGACAACTGTAGATTTGTGTTGCACCAAAAAAAAATATATATATATCCATGTCGCATTATTTGCATATTTAAATTGCACATATAAATTGCAAACGACAACTATCCTTCAATACCATGTGCCAAACATTGAGATAACATGTCTTGGTCAAAACAGGGCGCATCCTCGTGACATTTTCATCCGTTGCCGAGAGTGGTCAAAGGAAAAGTTTGGTAGGCGTCAACAGTTGCGACATCGTCCAATCAGTGCAAATTATTGTCCTGAATGTCTTGCTTTCCCAAGCAGATTGGAGATTAGTAGCATTTAAAAAAAAATTTTTTAATTGTTCTAAAGTGTGTAAAATGTTTAAATGTACTCTTCCTCAAAGGTATTCTAATTAGCATCCTTCTATTAATTATTTGAATTAATACAAATTTTAAATAATTTTGCCATGGTATCCTTTCAGTTCTGGTATCGAATTACTTTATGCGGGTATCGGATCAAATTTTGGTGTTGTGACAATACTGTAGATACACACAGAAAAAAAACATACCTGATAAATTTTCTCCATTCATCCACAAAAAACAGAGGGACAACATAGAGTATGTCTGTGTCCTGGAAAAATAAAGTACAAAAGATTTATGAATGAAGTTCAGCACACTGACATTGATCGATTTTGTTACCTGGGGCCACTTGGTGAGGGTAGGCCGGTTTTTCTCATGGAAAAGGTTGAGTAGCTGGTTCTTCTGGTCCAGAGCCATCATTTTACTCACAGCCTCATTGTCCTTTTCTTCCTGTTCTAGTGTCTGGACACACATGAACTGTTTGGATTCTGCTTCCCTCCTTCATGACAGATTTAATGCAGACTAGGATGTCCCGATCACACTTTTTTGGCACCCGAGTCCCGGTCTTTGGTTTTAAGGATCTGCCGATAGCAAGTCTTGATCCAATACCTCAGCGATACATTAAAAAAAAAGCGCGCATACAAATGATCTCAAATTAATATACAAATGTACCAAAGAAGTGTATCTGTTATATGTGTTGACATGGGATGGGGAAATCCACCAAATCAGTGCAAATTGCATTTTGTCACACACTCAAAATCAACTTGTTTCCTTTTTTTTTTTTTTTTATTATTTTTTTTTTTTTAATATTTCTAAATTTGATGAGACACATATTGAGCAAAATGCGCATTGGTCAATCTCAGACCCTTTTTATTTTTCGTCGCTGTATTTTGTACTGAAACTACAGCCATGAAATTTATACTGATAGAAAGATAACATCAAAGCACAACATCAGATCAATGTGCAGGACGCTTTGTAAAAAAATATTTTCATGTAATTGTATAGCGCATTTGTGTATTGTATTACCTGGGAACTTGAATGGCAAAAATTTAAGGAATGCCCCATAGTTTAAGCTTGAATGTAGAATGACGGATTCCTCTCAGTGCATTTGATTTTTCTAATGGTAAAAAATATGTTTACATTGTTTATTGGTGTGTGCAGGCTAAAATGACAAGTCTTTGCAGCAACGTTGTTGGTGAGGACGTGCGTGACTTATCTCGTCTACAAACAACACAACTGATTTATGATTTCATGAAGTGAAACCAGTGGGAAACAAGCTTGCTTGTCAACAAATAATTTACTCTTGTTAAACTTAGATTTGAAATTATGCTGTTTGGACGCATCCCAATTGCTAAACAATCTGTCATTCAAGGTAGACTTAGGCTAGGCTATCTTAGAAGTATCTTTTGGCTTACTATGAGTGTTTGAACATCAACAATTTGCTGCAGCATGAAGGGAGAGCTGTGCACAAGCAGACGTTTCTCTGTCTGTGGCTCTTATTGTCACTCTGGTTTGAGGTTTTTTTTTTTAAATAAAAAAGTAAGGGATCAGTGACCACTTACCAGACACTGCGGACAGGGACTTTGGTCTTGGGTAAATTCAAGGGCTTTGGGGAAGTATGCCCTCAGCTTGGTCCAAACTTCAGAAGAAACCAGTTTACGTTCTGTGTCCAGAATACTCAGACCTCCTGATGCAGAAACAACCGTTGCCATTACCCATTAACCCACATCACCAAAACATAAAGTGTGAATTTGTGCATGTGTCGTACATGCTACATGTGAACATACCGTGGCTGCAGACAATGTCCTCATTAAATGTCTTCATCTCCTCCTCGTTGCCCTCTGAGACCTCAGGACTGCAGTCTATAAGCAAACAATTAGTCAATTCAGGTTGCCACTCATAGACTGAATTCAATACAGACAATGCAGATTGATTCTTAATGTCACCCTGTGTGATTCAAGTTTTTGTACGTTTCTTGCTCAGTCTTCCCTCGCATACTGCAGTTCACTTTTTGCAGTCTCACATTATCGCCGATTTTCTAATTGTACATATTTAATTGTCTAGGGATGGTCGATAAAACGTTTTTTCAGACCGACATCAGTACATGTAGGGAACTCATAGCTACTGATACCAAGTAACTGAACAACTCACTCTGATTTCGGATTCATTTGTAATAATTGGAGAAAAGTGCAAAATAAAACTGACAACTCCCTCAGATTTGGTCAAAATAAACGGAAGTGAAAAACAATACAGGTTCTGTTAACTCTTAAGCGTGCCACTATGAAGTTAGAAAATAGGGTTGGAAGAAGGAAAATAAATCAATTTACCGGTAATTTTAAAATTTCTCACAAACTGAGGGTACGTTCACACTGCAGTCAGTGTGTGATGCCAATTCAGAGTATGTTTCTTAAATGCCATTTTTTATTGAGTTGGTCACATTACAAAAACAAATACAACTTCTATTGCGAGCGGGACAGATCATTGATGTTACACACATACAAGTACGCACAAAGCACGTCAAGTCATGTGCAACAACATAACTAAGTCGCGGCAGGAGCTGGTATTTGGGGATACTGTATTAGGCGACGCGCGTCGATCTCATTTCACGGAGACATCTACTAAAGATAATGTTACATCATTGCGACATGAAACAAATGAACCGTCTGCGTGGATGAACTATCACCACAAATGCTTCATGTTCCAAGTAGGATTAAAGTCAAATAAAAACTCAACACTGTTCCTCTAAACTAGGACTGAAAAGAATCCTCTAGGCACTCAGGTAACTCGATTTAAAAAATAAAATAAATAAAAAGCTTGCGTGAAAACAACATGTATGGCAGTTTAATGGAACACTCTAAATCAGGGGTGCCCAACCTTTTTTGACCGAAGATCGACTTTACAAGCGGCCAACTTCCCGCGATCGGGTGATCGTGAGCGTGCAAGCATACACAAACGCACGCACACAGGTATGGAACCATGCACATTCGCGCATATGTACGCACGCTATGATGAGCAACAGCCGTAACGTCCCCAAAGATGAATGAAACCGAAATCTACAGACACACAAATGCCCCCCCGGCGCACCAATTTCCCCCTCCCACCCCTCGCAATTGACTTGGGACCAGCCCGCGGTTGATTGTGATCGACCGGTTGGGCACCCCTACTCTAAATTGTCCCTAGGAGTGATTGTGAGTGTGAATTGTTGTTTGTCTATGTGTGCCCAGTTTATGGTGTACCCCGCCAACTGCCCAAAGACAGCTAAGATGGGGCCCCAGCACACCCGCGATGCTGGTGAGGAAAAGCGGATAAAAAAAATTGATGGATCGATCCAATCATAGAAACTGTCCCCTTTTATATAAATACATTTGAATAAATGGCGGCCCGGTGGTCCAATGATGAGCGCATCAACCTCACAGTGCAGAGGTCATTGGTTCGATCCTGGCTCCGGCATTCCTGTGTGGAGTTTGAATGTTCCCCCGTGCCTGCGTGGGTTTTCTCCGGGTACCCCGGTTTCCTCCCACATTCCAAAAACATGCATGACAGGCCAATTGAACACTCTAAATTGTCTAAGTGTGAGTGTGAGCGTGGACGGTTGTTGGTGTCTGTGTGCCCTGCGATTGGCTGGCAACCAGTTCAGGGTGTCCCCCGCCTGCTGCGCGAGGCAGCTGGGATAGGCTCCAGCATGCCCTTGTGAGGATAAAGTGGATCAGAAAATGAATGGACGGATGGATGGATGAAAAATATACAGTAAATAAACAAGTTATTTAAATTGACATGTTGCTTTTATGATCAGATCATTTATTTATTTTAATCACTGATTGCCGACTGGCTACAAAAATCCTGATTGTGTAAAACCTAGTTAAAACCAAGAAATACTCTTACCCTGGCTGTTGTGGGCATGTGAGCCATTCCCGTTGCTTTGACCATTGCTCGGTTCGCTTTCATGTTCATCCTTCTCCAGTTGCTCCAGAGCCAACTGCCTCCAACTGCGCAAGGAGGCTTTGCCCACCCAGTAACCTTCTCCACTGGTAGAAACAGATACACATACAGGGAAATAAAATGATTAATTAAAAAATAGGGAGTAATTTAAAACAAAAATAAAACTATTAGTTGACATATGATCACCAAGATTGTTTGTACTTTTAATTAATGGTGTTGCATTTTAACTTTATCACTGGAATGAACCAGAAAACATACCATGGATGGGAGACATACATATTTGAAGATTGACTGAATAATGGTAGGGTGTGACCGATTATATCTTATCAAAATAGCAATAATCAGCTGAAGTTTTGACAAATAAATGCAGATACCTTATTTTCTTATGAAGCAGTAAACGCTGTTAAGTAGGCATGGGCAGGAAGTAAAGGGCATGCATTGCTGACAGAAAGTTACTCTGTGTGAATTGCATCCATCCTTCTCTGCAAATGTCTCCATTGTGGGACAAATAAAGGTTTCTTATCTCATCTTATCTTATCTCGAGTCTCTAATATGCATATTAAGATGCAGTGTGTGTGTGTGTGTGTGTGACACGTTGTCGGCGAAACACTGGGCGACGAACGTGACGCCATGTAATCGCCGCTCCACCCCGTATATGGGAAGTTTTATTGGACGCAGACGCGCGTAAATGTTTTAATCGGAACGCGTTTGTCTCGTACAGTCAACCGTGATGAGCTAGCGTTAGCCTGCGAGGATTAGCTCGGCACAGAGAAGCTTCTCGCTCTTTCTGTGACATGATCTGCGATGCCTTTTTCCCCCTCTAAATTGTTCATATTTTATATCATCACGCCATTCCTTTAGGAATTACTCGTACGTGTGTCTGAAATTTGCACTGTTTCTAAACATTTGTCAGCTTGGGCTCGATAACCGGGTTGTTAGGTTTAACGCTGTAATTGCTTTATGAGATGATACAAGATGAATAGGCGCTTGTGGTCTTCCGGTGTGAGACTGATAATAATAATAATAAAAATGATGATTTATTGTGCGTGAACTAAAATTATGAAATGTAGTTAATCTTCGGTATTCGCGGGTCTAAAATAGACGAATAGTGCACGCCCCCACCCTGAAAATGTTCATACTTACCTGCGTTACCGTAAACATACACCAAACTGGGATCCCAAATCTTTTTTTTTCCAATTACCAATTGCTGCATAACTGTAAAAATAAGTGCCTGACAGCTCAGCACCAACGATAACTCCCCCTTATAAAGATACTACTTTTTGTACGCATGTCTGTTTTGTACTTTATGCACGGCACCTTGGAATGCATCTGTCGTTGTTTTTAAAGCGCTCTATAAAAATCAATTTGAATAATATGTATATTAAGATGCAGTGTGTGTGTGTGTGTGTGTGTGTGTGTGTGTGTGTGTGTGTGTGTGTGAATTAGAAGAACAACTGTACAAAAAATTCCCGGTTCGAATGGTATCCGATATTTTTTTCAATACAATTTTACTTATTGCAAAATTTTAACGCATTGAATTTTTCATGTTCAAAGAGTTAATAGGTTATTGGAATTTTTTCTGCTAAATAATGGCACTGGCCTCGGAAAAAAAGAAAAAAAAATCCAAATCAGTTGGGCTCTTAAATAATTGAACCAAAATTAGAATTTAATCGGTGACATAATCGCTTCTATGATTACCTGATGGTACGCTTGACCAGATTGGAGACTTCCTTGTAGTCCTCATGAAGTTGATTCTTTAGGCGTAAGACCCTGCATCGCTGTTCTACACACTCTCGGCATAGAGTGGAGCCTGCAGTTTCAGACAAGTAGTGTGTTTTGGTCACACATTTCTCATGTGAATGCAAAATTAGTTGATTTAGCTTCCCATCCAGCACAAATCCAGTTTGTCTTTCTCCTACCATCAAGCCTTGGCCCTCCACCGTAGCGCTCGAATAGGGCCTGCCCAGCTGTCTGAGAAACCCTCTTGACATCTCCCACTTTGTCGGGATGTAGTTTGCCATGAGAACACAGGAAGTGTGAGTTGTCGATTTTCTTGGTGGCGGTAGAGTCATCCAGCCACTTCTTCAACCAATCCAGAGGAATAAACTCGTACGGCTCTCCTACAACCACGGATGCAAGAAAACATGAAACAGACGTCACCTCTGAATTTCCATCGCTGAAATAGGCATTATTCCCTCAAATTGTGGTCACCGCTTTGTAGATGCCACACCTAAACGACTCACTTCCCTCAATATCACTTGTTGATTATCTTTCCTATGAAATCTGACATGCTATGACAATCTGATATGTGTCATGGTAAACATGTTTAGCAAACCACCCCCGGCACAACAGACACGGTAGAGTGAGGAGGAAATGCAAATGTGTGCAGTGCAGAGAAACTAAAATCGCGGGTCAAACTCTCCTGCATAAAATTCCAAAAATGTTCCTTGACACCACATCCATCAAACGATAATTTTCCAAGGTGGTCGGAGAACGTGGTTACTCACCTTCTCTTGCAGGTAACAGCTCGTACAGCTCCTTCACTTCTTCGTGCTTCGCTTTGCCCTTATCCACACTCTGTTTCCTCATGTCCGACATTTCACTGCACCACTCCTCAAATTTATGGTTGTCTTGGTCCACCAACCTCTGAAGGAACTCTTGGGGGTTAGGAAAGGAGTGAAACAAACCTCAGACAAGACAGCAGACATTGATGTTGACTGCAAGTTTATAACTAACGCAGAGGTTAGTCAGACTACACCAACACAACCCGATTTTGACTTGACAGGCGTATCACAGACAATGTAGTGTGTTGTGGCCGATTTTGCGTTGTGGTGACACGTCGTAACCCTTGTGGTGTGACATACTCATACATGATTGGTTGTCTGGCATCTGGGATGCTTCAGGACCATCACGCAGAAAGTCTGGCATGTTCATTTTGCCACATAGTGACATGTCCTGCATCAGAAGTGCCCAATACGTCGATTGTGATCGACCCGTAGCTCACGGACTGGTCCAAAGTTGATCGCGAGGGGAATAGGGGAGCTTGGGGGGGAACATTTGTGTCTGTGTGCGTGTTATTAATATGACATATTGTGTTAGTGCACACTGCACCCTTAGCATCCTATCAGTCTCACTTTCACAAAAAGTATTTAAAAAAAAAAAAAAAAAAAAAAAAAAACAGGTAACCTTTAACCTACAGTGGCGCATGTTCGCGCTCAGCAGTCTGCAAGTGCAGCTTGCGATCAGAGCTGTTGCGCTACATCTTTTATTGTTATTATTCTTCTCATTCAGAGTTTGCTTCATGTACAATTCACGAGGGCACTGGTAAAGAATGGGAACCTGGAGGGCCAAGAGAAGCATTTTAAAACGGTACACGTGAGCTACGATAGTTAATACGCTGCAAAAGTGCATCCCATGCCTCCGTGTCAGGTCTCGGCGAAGGGAGGCAGTGATTTCCCTTTCAAAAACCCACAAATTCTTGTCTCCTGTATTTTTCTGTTTCGTTCATCTTAGGGGCTGTTGCTCCTCGTGGCACGCGTGTGTAAGTGCATGCGTACGCGAGCGTGTGCAGTTATGGGTCGACTGCGGGAGGTTGGTTGATCGAAAAGTAGATATTTGGTCAAAAAAGGTTGGGCACGCCTGTCCTACGTCATTCTACATTTGGTTCCTCTGCATTGACTAATTGTGAGATGAAGCAAAATGCCCATCACAATCACCTGACCAACGCGCTTTAGCGCCTTATTCTGCCCAAGAGATCTCATGGGATACAAGTGTGGGCCTATGCTGAAACAGGTGTTGTGGTTCAGATTAACTGGCTCCCATTTACAGCTGTGGCTGTTGGGGCAATGTCAGTCAGGAACATTTTTTTCCTGTCTGCAGATTCGTCACACAGCTTCATGCATTTTGTCTAACTGTATGTGCTTGGCTTTTCACTAAACAGCAACAGCTCCTTGGCTACTCCCGATTGGCTGCAAAAATGTACGAGTTGATCAGTAACGTTGCCAAGCAAAGTAGGGTAATCCCGCACTGTACATTTTGTTCACAAGCAAGGTCACGGCTTCCCACGGTTCGTTGTAACGAAGGCATATTCACTATTTTATGGGAAAAAGCTGGTCAATATAATGAGGTTTACGTTGTAAAGGTGTTCGTTGTTAAGCAAAACCGGCAAATGGAAAATTAACTGCGTGAAATTGGGACTTTGAAATATGAACATTATAGGGGTGAAAACGGAAATGGGGTAATCTAACAGCGTGACCATAGTAAATGTAAGTGTCATCAGAATAGTTTGTTGGAAGTGAACAATATTTTGTTTCAACCTCAAGGCAAAGAGGACATTTTGTGTTTGTTTTATGTACATTATTATTCACGTTGTGAGATATCTATTTTGTGCATAAATTAAGTTTCGTCATTTGACGTTATCACTACTATCGCGAGACTTGCGAGGAGGTAAGGTGGTTTTTACCTAGACACAGACAGACACTCGAACGCAAGACATCAGAAGAGCAGCAGCTGTAAGGACTGTTGGCTCGTTGTTGAAGGTAATTTGCGATTTATTTGGCTGTGTAAATGTAAGTAAATTTAAGACCTGATTGTAATCGATATATTCTGTCATGTAGATTCCTAAAGTGTATTTTTGTTGCCCAAGACCTTCGAAGTGGCAGGCGGCAATGAGGTTAGCATTAGCCAACATTTCTGTACTAGCCTCGTATATTGTTTCTGTATTGTAAATTGCCGAATGTATTTTATTTTACCGACAGTTTTCACGGTGTCGTGTTGGTGTAACAAGACAACCCCAAAGACACGATTAAACACCCGTCATTTGGAAACCACGTGCCCTGGTTTTGTTACTTTGGAGCTACAGTAAAGAACAAAAAATCTCGTCATCCAGTAAGAGCTTCGTATAAAGCAGGTTTCTCAAGACTGTGGTTTGTCATTCATTGATGCAAAAAAAGAACTTAAATTCAACCTACCAGGCACTTGAACTGGGGCCACAGCAGGATCTGCGGTTTCCTCTTCCTGGACTTTATACACCAACATGTAGGCATTTCTGGAGCAGTGGTAGCCTTTGCTGCACTTGGGTTTTCGTGTCTGAGACTTCACTGTTTCAGCTGAGGACAAAAATAAGACCAAGGAGGTCGTGAATACAGTCTGACAATTTCTTCAAGCAGAAATGAAATGAAAATTCCTGTATGATGTATACTTGCAGTGCCGCTTACCAATATCATCTTCTCTACCCAATTGCAGCTTCTTGCCTTCCATCTTTTCAATTTCTTCATCATTGAATTTGTACCAGTCGCTGGTACGAGCGTCTTTCACATGGGCAATATAATGTCCTGAGTAGGCACTGATGCCACGGTGGATCAGCACTGCACTCAGTTCATACACACACTTCTGATCTAGAAATGTGACACACGGTTTGGGTCAGAGGTATTTGGACAACACACGCACAAAATGTACTCAAGGATCAAGGATTAAAATGCAGTCCAAAGAGTTGTCACAAAACTAGAGAAGTATACAGTCCTCTCCAAAAGAATTGGTACGGCAAGGTCTAATCCTTTGGCTTTGCTGTACTGAAGACTGAGGTTTGGGAGCAAAAGCTAAATCACAAGTCCATCTTTCTATCTATCTATCTATCTATCCATCCACACACACACACACACACACACACACACACACACACACACACACACACACACACACACACACACATATATTTGTCTATATATGTGGAGTAATATTGTGTGAGAGATTATGTGTGAATAACTGCTCCAAGTGAAAAATATTCATGTAAAATTGAAAATCGAAATTGTTGTTTCAGTAAATATTTGCATTTTGCACATAGAAAACTGATCCATGATTCCATGTTAATGAGAGCATTAAAACGGGGAAAAATAGGAAAAAAAATATAAAAGGAAATTCAGAAACGATAAAAAATGTGAGTAATCACGATTAATTATGAGTTAATTTGAGTTAATTATGACAGTTGTGTTTTTAATTTGATTAAAGATTTTAATCATTTGACAGCCCTAATATATATACAGGTATATGTATATATACAGTAAATATTCCCATCCCCGGAATTCTATGAAAAGGAATATCCTTCACCCGGAACAAAAGCCTGTGCATTAACATTTTGACTACGATATTACATGTTACCGGAACTTACGTAAGCGGAAATTCCACTACCCGTAACCCGGATTGAGACGTCATGCCGCGGGAGCTTAAATACACGCAACGCCCACCCGATGCTACGGAACGACGACACCGAGACACATTTTCACTTCGCGTTTTTCGATCATCAGATTCGAAACGACGACGTGTAAGTGAGGTTTTATTGGCGTGCGTTTTACTGTAATTGTGAATGATTTTAACTTTATTCACTTAACGTCCTGTAGAACGCGGCACTAGCTTAAAAGCAGCACCCACTCGACAGGATCGAAGAAACGTGTTCGCTTCGCCGTTTACATTCATCAGATTCGAAACGAAGACGTGTAAGTGACTTTTTATTGGCGTGCGTTTGACTGCAATTGCGAAAGATTTTAACTTTATTCACTTACGTCGTGTAGATCATGGCATCGAAACGTAGAAGAACTGTAATGACTGGAGCGGAGCGAGTGAAATGCATCCGTTTGAGCAAGGCTGGACACAAAGTTAAAAGCATCCAGCAGACACTTGGAGTCGGAAAGACGCAAATCTACGAAACTTTAAAAAACAAGGCATC
>NW_017805144.1:395960-401845 GCF_001891065.2 Hippocampus comes | reverse complement strand
ACCATGCTCATTTCCCAAATGAGGAATTTCTGTTATCAGGACAAATTGGACAGCGCAAACACGAGTCCGCACTAGAGAATATTTACTATATATATATATACAAAAACACACACAAACCTGCACACAAACACGCACGCACACGCACACACACACACACACACACACACACACACACACACACACACACACACACACACACACACACACACACACCTGCGCAGGACCCTCTTGTTGAATCATCAACTTTGGTGGATCACATTTTTGGAAAACTTACTTCATTTTCACATCCGAGCCCAAATAATTCCAGACCTTTTCAACCAGGCGTCCCCAACCTTTTTTGCCCCACGGACCGGTTTATGTCAAGACAATATTTTCAGGGACCGGCATTTAAGGTGTGGCGGAAATAATACAACAAAATAATATGGTATGAGCTGCATGAAAACTGTGGCGTTTTCGAAATATAATAATAAACACAAGGAGCGTCTAATCTGGCCGCAACACTCCGATCGCTATGGCAATGTTTAATGCCTTCAAAATACGATACAACGCAAATTCAAAGAGCATGAAAATGAGGACTCACCACAGCACCGAGCTTGATTTTCTGCAACCAGACGGTCCCATCTCGGGGTAATAGGAGACAATGACACCTCAAGTGTGTGGTTTATGTCAAGTCTACTTCGTAATTTGGTTTTTGTCGCCGTTGCTGCAGAAAAGCCCCGCCTCACACAGGTAGCATGTCGGAAATAGCAACAGTGCTACTGTGGCAATCTCAGAATATTCAGACATCACTTTGATCCAGTTATCTCGAACGTACTTTTAAGGCCGCCGTCATTTGTGATCTCCAGCAGTTTTTTTTTACTCATTTTGCGAGCTCCTGCGTTTTGTTTTGAAGTAATCGGTCACGTGATGGAGAAGCGTGGCTTGACGTGTGTCAAGTGTTACACAGACGGATGTCCGCGGACCGGCGGTTGGGGACCCCTGTTTTAAACCAAGAAATCACTTAGATAGAACCTGCCTAACAAAATTAAGTTGGTCAAGATATCTTAAAAAAGCTCCAGCAAAATGCACCAATCTGAAGACTTTCAATAACAGTAAAGAAATAAAGTCATTGAGATGTATCAGTTTGAAAAGGGTTACAAAGTCATTCCTAAAGCCTGAGTACTGCAGCTAACCACACTGAGAACCATGACAAACAAATTAAGAAAGCATGAACCGATATGGCCAGCCGAAAGATGTGATTCCAAGAGCACAGTGATGACTCATCCAAGAGGTCACAAAGGAACCCAGAACAACATCGTAAAAACTGCAGGTCTCCCTCGCCTCAGTTCGGGTCAGGTCCTGACTCAACAATTAGGACCAGACTCGGCAAAAAATGATATCCTTAGCCAAACCAGTTATGAGGCTTAGGAGGAAAGTACATTTTCACACAGAGCCAGACAGTTCATGGACCATGGCATTTTGTGGTTAAAGTCAGCAAAATCCTATTTTGTCCATCCATTTTGTATGACAAGGGTGTCATTTATCCTTTTGTCACCACATATATCTGACCGAAGCAGAAGAGCATTGAAATTAAAAGTGGGGATACCTTTTGTGACTTCAAAAAAAGGCGCCATGTCCAGTTGCTCAGGGAAACTGATGTAGGTGTTGAGTTTCTTCTTGTGCCCCGTTTGTCTAGAGATTACATCACAGAAGCTGTCAATAATCGGGTAACTAACTCTTAATGATGCATCATTATTTGTTGCCATGTTTCATATCGAGATGATTAATAGGATATGAATCTTTTAATTTTAGAAATATTTTTCGGACAAACCTGTCAAAGACAAAGCGCATGAGCTGCAGGTTGAGGGTGGGAGGGAGACTGTGCAGTCTGATCCTCCGGGTGGCGTTCTGTTTACTTTGACAGCTTTCACAGAAGTAGCGGTTGTCTCCATCTAGTTTCTCATCCTGAAAAGTGAAGAGAAGCGTAAATAGTTAACGTTGGACCAAGTGGCGGGTCGTATAAATGGTATGAGGGGTATAAATTTGGCGCAAGGGGGGAATTTCATAATACCTGATAATCACAATATTTTTTGGCATCGAAATGCTCATTCGTCTGGAAAAATGGTTGAGAGCACTAAGCTATTTATTTAACTGTATCGATGTGTCAGGCCTACGATAAAGCTGCATCATGAGGGTTAGACTTGTTTACATCGATGCTGGCCACAGAACAACACATCTTTTATTTTTTTAATCAATATAACGATTCATTGATTCGCTTTACTGCGATTGGCTGGAAACCAGTTGAGGGTATACCCTGCCTATTGCCTGAAGATAGCTGGGATAGGATCCAGCACGCCGGCAATAGTTGTGTGACAATAACGAATGATATAAGTAATATGTACATCCGCAACCAACTACAGGTACGTTATTGTCATCATTTGTCATTGAAGTTAAAAAGGAGTATTTTATTTTTACATTATATTTGATTTATTTATTTTTTCTTGTAAGAATTGTTAACTATCCATCCATTTTCTGATCCGCTTATCCTCTTGAGCGCCGCAGGCGTGGTGGAGCCTATCCCAGCTGTCTCCAGGCAGTAGGTGGTGAGTGAAAGCAGTGCGACTTTGCTTGCTTGTTTTCATTTTAAGAGATGAAGAGCACACTTTAACAACATGAATGTAACATAGAATTAAAAAAAAAAAAATTTACATAACAACATGAATGTAACATAGAATTAAAAAAAAAATTTACAAAAAAAAGAAAGGATTTGAACAAATCATTATCCTGTGAAACATTATACAAACAATTATTTAGCATGAAAAAAAGTTTGCGTCGAAGCAGCAAAGCTAGAATATGCTGAAAAGCAGTTCTGTGAGGTGAGACGCCCATTTTCAATTTGTTAAGCTAGCTTGCTTGTGTTTCCACCTGACATTTTCATGATTGATTGCACTTGTGACAATGTGCACTGAGCAGCGGCGTCATCCCTCCGTCCCTGTCCAGTCTGAAGGCATAACTGCTCAAACTAAGAACCAGACTTTTACATTAGTGCAACAGTTGCACTGAGTGTAAATCGATTAGTCATGCCTAAAGTGAAACACTCAACTGCTAGCAAGAGAGATAATTCAATGTAAATGACACCAGCTTGCACTGTGGGAGTGTATGTTTTTAAAACATAAATACTGGAAAGCCAGCCGACTGTGCAGCACATGCTAAAACCCGGTGATGCGATGATGACGCAGCTTTGAAGTCCGAGTAGTTGTGGCGGACTCGCTGCCACCTTTCTACATACATGTCCTTTTCAAAAAATTTGCATATTGTGATAGAGTTAATTATTTTCCAGAATGTAATGATAGAAATGTTACTTTCATATATTTTACTGCACACCAACTGAAATATTTGAGGTCTTTTATTGTTTAAATACTGATAATTTTGGCATATAGCTCATGAAAACCCAAAATTCCCATCTCAAAAAATTTGCATATCATGAAAAGGTACTCTAAAGGAGCTATTAACCTAATCATCTGAATCAACGAGTGAACACAAAACACCCGCAAATGATTCCTGAGGCTTTTAAAAACTCCCAGCCTGTTTCATGACTCAAAACTGCAATCATGGATAAGACTGCCGACCTGACTGCTGTCCTGAAGGCCACCATTGACACCCTCAAACAAGAGGGTAAGACACAGTAAGAAATCTCTGAGCGAATAGGCTGTTCGCAGAGTGCTGTATCAAGGCACCTCTGTGGGAAGTCTGTGGGAAGGAAAAAGTGTGGCAGAAAACGCTGCACAACCAGAAGAGGTGACTGGACCCTGAGGAAGATTGTAGAGAAGGGCCGATTCCAGACCTTGGGGGACCTGTGGAAGCAGTGGACTGAATCTGGAGTAGAAGCATCCAGAACCACTGTGCAGGAAATGGGCTACAGGTGCCGCATTCTCCAGGTCAAGCCACTTTTGAACCAGTAACAGCGGCAGAAGCGGCTGACCTGGGCTACAGAGAAGCAGCACTGGACTGTTGCTCAGTGGTCCAAAGTACTTTTTTTCGAATGAAAGCAAATTTTGCATGTCATTCGGAAATCAAGGTGCCAGAGTCTGGAGGAAGACTGGTAAAAAGGAAATGCCAAAGTGCCTGAAGTCCAGTGTAGAGTACCCACAGTCAGTGATGGTCTGGGGTGCAATGTCAGCTCCTGGCGTTGGTCCACTGTGTATTATCAAAGGCCGGGTCAGTGCAGCTTGATATCGGGAGGTTTTCGAGCACTTTATGCTTCCATCAACTGAAAAGCTTTATGGAGATGAAGATTTCATTTTTCAGCACGACCTGGCACCTGCTCACAGTGTCAAGACCACTGGTAAATGCTTTACTGACCAAGGTATTACTGTGCTCAATTGGCCTGCCAACTCTCCTGACCTGAACCCCAAAGAGAATCTGGGGGATATTGTGAAGAGGAAGTTGAGAGACACCAGACCCAACACTGTGGATGAGCTTAAGGCGCTATCAAAGCATCCTGGGCATCCATAACATGGATGAAATATGCACATTTTTTTTAGAAAGGGATTTTTGTTTTTTTCCTTTATTTTTTGGCCAAAATCATCCATATTAAAACAATAAAAGGCTTGAACTACCTCAGTTGTGTGTAATGAATCTAAAATAGATGAAAGCCTAATGTTGATCAGTACATTACAGAAAATACTTTCTCACAATATGCTAATTTTTTGAGAAGGACCTGTGTACCGATCCCACACATCACAATAACATTGTAAAAACAATAGGATTAGATGGCATGATGGATGTTTTTAAATAATACTATGTATCCTGTCATAATATGATCACATAGCACTACATCGGCACAGAAAAAGGAGTCACAGGTGACTCTCCCGCCCAGTGGAGCAGTGGGACGAGATGGCTCGCCTCAGATTGTGAACATGCGACATAAACTGCCGTATTTTCCACACTAAAAGGCACACTGGATTATGAGGCACACCTTCAATGAAAGGCCTATTTTGAAATTCCCCCCCCCCCCAATTTTGCTGCTGTAGACTGCAAATTTCCCCAATGTGGGACAAATAAAGGTTATCTTATCTTATATTGGATGCACCGCACTATAAGGTGCAATCTACAATGCATCCACTAGATGGAGCTACGCTCAAGGAAATGCCAACAGAACTGTAGCAAGGCCACTCAAGTGAAGCATGCCTCAGCAGTCCATAGTCCGCTGCTCTCTGTGCGCGCGTGAGCGCCGAGCACGTACGCACGTGGTTCAACCAACCAGCGCCTACGCAACCCACGTCACAGATCAAAGGAGCTTTGAACAAACGACAACAGCTAAGATACCTTAGCTGTTGAGTGGCATTGCTACAGAACGATCAGATGTCAGTAAAACTTATTTAATAAAGCAGCGACACAGTTCACTTAACCAACAGCAAGTTATAACATTGACTCGTTAACATTGAACTCTCTTGCCGCTGCTCTATTTCCGTGTTCAACTGCGTAACCCGATCGCCTTAAGTTTTTTTTGAAAGCAGGTCTCAAACAAGGAGCCATTTTGGGGTCGACATATTACCGTAATAACCACAAGGCGCATCGGATTTTAAGGCGCGCTGTGAGCTTTTAAGAAAATGGAAGGCTTTTTGGCGCGCCTTTTAGTGCGGAAAATACAGTAACATTAACTTTATTTTTTGTTTGAAATGACATCATAGGTAGAAGGTGAAAAATAACATTTCATATCGCCTAAATCAATGGAAAATGTAAGTAATCGGCAAGTGCTCTCATGAGCCTTGCTTTTTTTGTTGTTTTTCTGTTTGTTTTGTCACTTTGTGTTTGTTGTTACGTCGTGTAGACCTGATGTGGACTGTTTTCAGCATTTTTTGGCCACGACATTCATCAAGGAGGAGACTCGGTGCTTGGTGGTT
>NW_017805144.1:336980-395605 GCF_001891065.2 Hippocampus comes | reverse complement strand
GCTGTCCTTTCCAGCAGCTCCTATATTTTGTTCTTCTACTTCTTCCTTTCATAACTTTGCTTCTGTGAATTGGGAATTTCTCCATTGCGAGACTAATAAAGGTTTTCTTATCTTATCTTATCTTAATTTCCCCAAGAACATTAACAGAACCCATTGAGGGTGGAGCTTATTGAGCTTATTGATGTTGCAGTTTTACTGCAGTTATGGCCATAACGAGGCAGCGTTCAGTAAAGCCAAAATGGAAATCACGATTACATTTCGGTTCATTGCCCAACCCGAGGTTAAAATGCATCCTGACAATAATTGTAATGTCTTTTTTCTCAGATTCACTGGTGATACTGCAAATCATTTACTAAGACAATCAGCACTTGTATTTCCAGGACTCATTTGATTGCATTGATATTACTCTGACCTTAACATACCTTCAGAAATTCTGTAACACATTCTGTAAGGTTCTTGTGGCCCTGAATATTCAATTCCAGTTCATAGAATCTGGAAGGCAGCGCAGACGATCGCCCACATTGGTTACAGCTGGGAAAACAACATTGATTGCAATTAGAAAACCTTTCTTGGTTCATGTGAAGAAATGAATCTTTGCATTTCAACAGTGGG
Source organism: Hippocampus comes (assembly GCF_001891065.2). Lineage (NCBI taxonomy): Eukaryota > Metazoa > Chordata > Actinopteri > Syngnathiformes > Syngnathidae > Hippocampus > Hippocampus comes. The sequence goes on along the minus strand of NW_017805144.1, from coordinate 394,993 downwards.
GGCAGTACACGGACGTGATGCATCTTTGAGAATAAAGTGACATTTGAATAAAGTGGCAGTTGGTTTGCTTACACAGTTACATAGGAGAACTGTCCACAGAATTGCTGCTGAATGACATTTTGCAGGATTGGGTTCTTCTGCTTGGACAATGTGTCCTCCAACAAGGACAAGAAGAGCTTTGAGAACTCCTGGGCATCCTGAGAGAGAAAAGAATATCTCGTACTTTGTGGGGCATCATATTGTTGAAGTAGTAGGAAACGTAATCGGCTGGCTTCTTACTTGCTGCTGCCCAGTGTCTAAGCCAAGAGCTTTAACCAGCCCTGAAGGATCGATGTATTTTCTGTTACTGTTCTGTAGTAGTGCAAACAAATATTGCAGATGCTCACAAATGGACTCAGGTTCATAATCTGAAACACATCAAGTATTTGTCAGCGTAGCGTCCCACATTTGTCAAGAAACAACCATCAGACGTCGTCGTCAAGCTGTAATTAATGCTCAAGGTCACATGACAAGTTATTGTTTGACATTTTTGTTGTGGTGTCCCCACTATTGTTAACTTTTGTTCCAATGAACATTTGAGAAGAGGAAATCACCAGTGCATCCTTATACTTAAATGTCCCACTTTCATGATATCAGTGTCGCGTGAACTTTTTACATTTTCCATAAATTTCACCGGAAGCCACATATCCCTACATTTTTGTGAATAGTGTTTATACATATACAGAGTCAGACTCATCACCGCTCGATTTCTGATGGGTGTCGGTGACTCACTTAGGATTGTCACAAGAACAATTTATAAAACAATGCACTTTTCGAGACACTGTCATGATAAATGACAAATGAAAAAAAAAGATTTTTATGCTGCTGATACTATGACAGAGCATCTTAAATCAAGTATCTTGTTATCAAAAACAAATAACCTTTTCTTTTGAACATTGGCATTGCGATAGAGAACAATAAATATCATTGATGAATACAATGCACAAAAATTACATTGAAAGCCAGTACCTCAGTGAACGATAAAAGCTTGCTCGCATTAGCAAACACGAAACTCTTCCCGATTGTTTGCTATCATATGATGAGCTAGAAGGCTAACACCACGCCTGCAACTTGTAAACAAATACTTAACTAATTCCGTCATGAATCACACACAGATATACTATTTCAATGCCATAATCACCATTATCATCTGATAAATTTGTTACTGGGGGGGAAAAAAATTGCTGTTAAAGTCAAGTATCGTCGTAGAAAAATTACAAGCGTGTGTATGAGATGCAGGGATTGGAGTGAACTCTTCTTTTTTTTTTTTTTGACTTGTCACAAAGACTGGCCATGTGCAGAGGTTTGAAAAACTTTATGGGGCCATCAAAACTAATTTGCCTCATGAGATGAAATTCAATCTATCTATCTGATCTCTTTAAGGTGGTGCCTTCAGGCACAATCTGAAAAGAGCTTCCCATATGCAACTAGTCAATTGTTTTAAATGGAATCTATCTATCTAGTGTTTGAAACCAGCCAGTGTTTCATTTGGCCTTCAATCCATCCATCCCTTCCTCCATCCATCTCTGCAGCATGGTGCACATTGGTGAGCACATCTGCCTCACAGTTCTTGTGCTTTGGATTTGAATTGCGGGGGCTCAGGCTCCCTCCAGAACAGAACAGACAAATATTTTAAAATACCCATCCATCTTCCGATCCACTTTATCCTCACAAGGCTTGCGGGGGGTGCTGGAGCCTATCCCAGCCATCTTTGGGCAGTAGGCGGGGGACACCCTGAACCGGTTGCCAGCCAATCGCAGGGCACACAGAGATGAACAAGCATCCGTGCTCACACTCACACCTAGGGATAATTTTAAATGTTCAATCAGCCTGCCATGCATGTTTTTGGAATGTGGGAGGATACCGGAGTACCCAGAGAAAACCCACCCAGGCCCGGGAAGAACATGCAACCTCCACACAGGAAGGCCGGAGCCGATCGAACCCACAACCTCTGCATTGTGAGGGCGACGTGCTAACCAGTGGACCAATAAGCCGCCATGTAAAAATATATATCATATCAATGGTTTTGATAGTTTGAATGTTTTTAAACATATTTGATATGGAGTAATCCAAAAGTAATTTAAAGTATTAAAGTTAAAATACTTTAATATTTTGGCCAAAAGTAATTTAAAGTATTAAAGTTAAAATACTTAAATATTTTGGTACTTTAAATACATGACTAAGGACACTTTATAACAGGTAGACGTAACAATCTGTATTACTGCATAAGGGTTAAATACATTACTAAGGACACTTTATAACAGGTAACTACTAACTATCGGAATACATTTTTAAAGTAACCCTTTGGACCATGGTGCTTGAATTGACACATCTATGAACATATAAGTCGAACATGGTGAGATTAAGGTGTTCACAACATGTATTTTAAAAACTTTCAATTTAATGCAATACAGTACTTCTCTTTAGTGCAAGTAAGCACACTTGATAGAACTATGCTGTTGTACACAAATTATTATTTTTTTAATGCCGCACACATTTTAAACCAGCTGAATTACCAAACGCAAACCATCTGTACTTGTACCTGACTCTGTGTTGTGCTCCTCTGCACGGGAATTGTAGTACTGATAGAGGCTTCTTCGCAACTCAAGGTTGTGGAACCACACCTGCAGGAAGGTGTTGACATAGCACGTCGCACCCAGATTGGTCAAACCAACAAACGTGTTCTGTAAGAGACAGAAAAACAGACAGTACTACAAAAACATAGAAATGTATTGTATTGTACTCTGCACAGTGATTGAACTGATCAAATATTCTACCTTATCTCTTCGCTCTGAATTTGGGTCATCAATATTGTGGAAAGAATTTTCATCAATCTCCCCAAGCCACGTCTGTTCCCCAATGCCAACAAGACAGTTGGGGTTGCCTTTACAGTTCCTCCTGCAGTCATAGCATATACACTAATCAAATCCGATATTCAAAGAACAATTGCATATACATACACTGTATGGGATGCTAACAATTTGGATACGAGTTTCTAAGCAAATTTATGTCACAGCATAAGACTGAACTCGGGAATCTAACAACTGCTCATTGAAGATTCTTATTGGTTAACGTGACGTTTATTGATGTCATTTGACGTCGTGTCGCAATACACAGGGTCCAATACGAGGAATAAAGACTTGATGCGCTGTGTTTGGTTGATAATTTTCCATCAAAGAAAATATACTCGGGGGGTGTTTAACTTGTTATTCACTGTTATCACAACTGAAAATGATGGGACATTTCTGAAAGTACCTGCAGGTTCCTCTCTTGCAGGCCGCAAGACTGATGCGGTACGCTAGCTCGATATGCTCCTGTCTGATATCTTCAGGTTTGACAGATTCCACCCAACGCCAAGCCGCTTTTTCCAACTGTAAGCGCGGCGCCATATTCCTGGGGTGTAGGGTTCACCAAAACGATCAACTGTGCACACGAACAAACTGCAATGTAATGAGAATGCTAACACAGGCTAAATGCGTAATCACTTCGGAAGCAGCCTTCCACCGATATCTAATGACCCGACCTAATTCACGCAACTAACGGAAGTAATATTTTACATCAGCGACAATTCGACACGTCGCATATAAAAAAAAAACGCAGTCAAATTTGCTGTTTCGCATAAGAATTACCCTGCTTATACTAGTGGCTCGTTAACTTGCTAAAGTCGCGCAGCCCAACCCGACCTAGTCTTGTACTCCGTATTCCATTTAAGTCTATTAAACGCTGACAACTTCTGAGATAATGCCAAGTAATTTCGAACCTTGATTCACCAATTGGTTCGTGTCACTTCACATTTTATTGAATTTTATTTCAGATTTATCGCTCTTGTGTTCGTAAAAATGATCACTTAGCTAAAAAAAAAAAAACGTGCACGTCGTCAACATATGACGTAGGAGACCGCCCTGGAAGGGGAAGCTGATACTGTTCTCTTCGTCGCTTCTTCTTCTTCGTCGTCGTCGTCTTCTTCTTTGTGTACGATAGCGCTTTGGAGACTGTAATAGTACATTACCGCCACCTATTGTTCTGCAAGGATTTACATTTAGGTTATTTTTTTTCAGTCGGTATTATGAGAACTTGCCCTTATGGATGGATAACCTATTTTAGTGTCAGCGTATATTTTGATGTCATTATTGTAAATGCTGTGTTAATTATATGGTCCACAGCATGTATCCATCCATCCATTTTCCGATCCGCTTTATCCTCACAAGGGTCACGGGGTTGGGGGGGGGGGGGGTGTTGCGGCAACCTATCCCAGCTGTCTTCGGGCAGTAGGCGAGGGACACCCCAAACCAGATGCCAGCCAGTCGCAGGGCACACAGAGACGAACAATCATCCCATTCAACCTCACAGTCACACCTAGGGACACTTTAGAGTATTCCATTAACCTGCCATGCATGTTTCTGGAATGTGACGGGAAACCGGAGTGCCTGGAGAAAACCCAAGCAGGCACGGAGAGAATATGCCAACTCCACACAGGGAGGGTGGAGCCAGAATAGAACCCTGCACCTCTGCACTGTGAGGTCGACTCACTAACCAGTTTACCACCGGGCCGCCCCTGCACAGCATGTAGAGAGTCTGTTGTAACTGGTAGAGTTACAATTAATGTGCGAAATTACTGTTCTTGGACCTCTCTTTTCCTGGAACATTAAGTTCTTGAGGTTAATTGTTTAGCATGTATACAGCCCAGCACACTGTGAACCCAGATTAGTTGAGTGCACTTGGAAAATATGTTAAAATTTAAAAAAAAGGTACATCAATTCAACTCAACATTTTCAATATTTATAATTATAACATAATATCTTTAATTGAATAAGCAATACTTATTCGTTACACCTTCAAATATTAAGTAATGACAATAATTTCTCAAACATAATTTTCAGTTAAGCACCAGAGAAAGGGATTCACGTATGTTTATCGCAGTTTGTGAACATACGTGAAAATTGCAAATGTTTATCGCAGTTTGTGAACATAGAGAATGGTGGGTTTTGAATTAGGGTTCATTAAAGTAAGCAAAATGTTGCTAAGCCTTTCATAAACAGTTGTCATTTTTTGTGTTTGTGTTTGTTCCAATGTTTCTCAACTGTCCATCCTTTGCTGTCGCACCACTTTGCAATGTTTATACAGGTATGTTTAACACAGTTAATAGACTGTTGACCATCCAAAAATACCTTTCTTCACATTCACAATACAGTCTTACTTGACCAGCAGAAAATCATACAAATTAGCCCTGAGGGTGTGACTCCCATTATGACAGTCACCAATGTCTCCAGGTCTTGGGTTGCCCATCCTGCCAGCTAAACACTGTGCCCCACTTCCATTTGAATGAGAATAAAGGTGGGGTTAAGACTAAAAGTACACATCTTTAGCCTTTTAAGCTGAAATGTACGAGTGCATTCTCCTATTTACCCAAACTAGTAAAGTGTACTTGAACTACTCAATAAGTGCATATATAGATATCTCGAAATGAGCCACTGAGGCTGAGCTTTTGATTGGTCAAAATGGACATGCATCGCAACCAGCCACCGCTTCCAAACACTTAGAAGTACAAATTTTATCCGCACAAAAGCAAAACATTCAACCATTTTCACAAGGGTCACGGGCATGCCGGAGTCTGTCCCAGCTGTTTTCGGGCAGTAGGCAGGATGCACTCTGAACTGGTTGCCAGCCAATCGCAGAGCACACAGAGAAACAACCATCTGCGTTCACACACCTCGATACAATTGAGAGTGTTTCATTAACCTGCCATGCATGTTTTTGGAATGTAGGAGAAACCCCACAGAGGCACAGTGAGAACATGCAAACTCCACATGAACCCGGAGCCAGAATCGACCCCTGCACGTTTGCACTGTGAGGTGGACGTGCTAACCAGTCGACTAACATGCTGCCCCAGAAGTAAAACAGTTTTGTTCCAATCATAGCAACAGCAAAAACATTTGTGGCATCTTCGTCAAATAAAAGTTGTCATTTATACATGTAGAAATGATTGTTTCCCTTTCATGCAGAAGTTTAATTTTGCTTCAATTACAAAATTACAGTGATCCCTCACCACTTCACGGCTCCACCACTCAGTGTTTTAGTTTTTTTTTTTTTTAATAATACATTTAAAAAATAATATTGGTAACCACCATATTGCGGGAGGACATCCACATACAAACACGAAAATTCCTGGAGGGGGTTGGGTAGGGTGGGGGGCAAATCCTACTTGCAGTTTTTGACATTTCACAGGGGGGTGGGGGTCATACCAAGTAACCGCAAAAAAGAGGAATTACTGTATTTTCCGCATCTACAAGTCGTTTTTGCTTCAAATGGAGATGCATTTTCCACACGAGTTATCATTTCTATAGCTCTACAAAATTTATTTTATTTTTTTACAAATAGAATACAAAATCTCTGACATTTCCTTGGTACAAGTTACTTTTGCACCAAATTTACCTCCATATTTCCATCCATCCATCCATCCATTTTATCCTCACAAGGGTGTGCTGAAGCCTCTATCCCAGCTGTCTTCAGGCTGTTGGCAGGGTACACCCTGAACCGGTTACCAGCCAATCGCAGGGCACACATAGACAAACAACCATTTGAGGTCACAATCACACCTAGGGACAATTTAGAGTCTTCAATTGACCTAGCTTGCATGTTTTTGGAATGTGGGAAGGAACCAGAGTGCCCAGAGAACACATGCAAACTCCACACTGGAAGGCCAAAGCTGGAATCGAACCCTGAACCTCGACACTGTGAGACGGGTGTGAGATATAAAGGTGGGCAGACCTTTATATCTCAGAGAAAGTCACTTTTCAGAATAGAATTTCTATGTTTAAAATGTGTTTTTAGGTTATATATTTTGATTTCTATAGATTCCAAACTTGGGGTTTTCATTAGCTGTAATCTTAATCATAACCAAAATCATCGAAAAAGTCATGAAATATTTCACCATTACATAGTGAAGCTAAGCCACTTGCAAATCTTATCTTTGTACACGTGAGAATCAAGGGTAAAAAAATAAGAGGCTACCAAATTACAAGCAGTTTTGAACAAGAGTACATACAGGAGGTGTATTCTTAACTGTACACTTAAAGCTCGCAGGCATAGTTTAAAAGGCTTTAAGCCTGAAGTGATAAAACGACAGGTGCCATGTTTAACTGTTCTAATGAAATTTAACACAAAGCTTCGTAAACCTCTGTTAACATTTTCTTGGGACGGCGCGGTGATTGAGTGGTTAGCGCGTCAACCTCACAGTGCAGAGGTTCAGGGTTCGATTCCGGCTGTGGCCTTCCTGTGTGGAGTTTGCATGTTCTCCCAGTGCCTGCGTTGGTTTTCTCTGGTTTCCTCCCACATTCCAAAAACATGTATGGCAGGTTAATGAAACACTCTAAATTGACCCAAGGTGTGAGTGTGAGCGTGGATGGTTGTTCGTCTCTGTGTGCCCTACAATTGGATGGCAACCGGTTCAGGGTGTCCCCCACCTACTGCCTGAAGACAGCTGGGATAGACTTCAGCATGCCCCGCATCGTTTGTGAGGATAAAGCGGAACGGAAAATGTATGTATGGATATTTTCTTGACAGATAAAGGTCCATGCGGATGAAATAGGTGGCCTAAAATTGTAACGTCTCGTTGGTCTGTCTACCTTTGGTGCCCTGCCACCCCGCTCTCTTACATTCCCAAGTAGTTTGTTCCATTATGCTTTATTTACAAATTTGGCAAAAATTTATTTTCTGCGTATCGGGACAAATCGTCGAAAAGGCGTCAAGAGTCGTGGGCGGAAAAGAGGAAAAAAGAAAAAAACAGTGAGATGATGCTCGCACATGCTTGCACATACTCCTACCAAAAAAACTGCTGTACCTCAAGAAATGCTAATGGCGATTGCGTTATACAAGCTCGCCAAAAACAACCCAAAATGCTGTTGTGAAAAAGTTGTGACCTGCACATCGATTACGCTACGAAAATGAAATGGAATGTTACGAGACAAAGTTGTTTTATATCCAACAACTATGCCGACATTGTCGAGGGGTTCAGAGGGCAAGAGCAACGTCGATTGGTGAAACTGTTATTTTTGCAAAACAAATCGATCTTAAAGCTGCGTAGATTTCTCCCTTTAATATGCATTGTGTTTGTATTATGTCCATAATATTTATATAGTGTCCCGATCAGTCCTTGTCTATAAAGGTAGAATGTTGAAATTTTCACGTACCTGTGTTTTAAATATAGGCCTACATAATACTGTAACAGAATTTAGAAAATGTTTGAACCATGGTTGAAAACTATATTTTACTACCAAATCCCTGCATATTTTGCATTTTGCATTGCATTTTTTAATACAGGATCAATGCTTCAATATGTTCAAGGAGGAACTCAAGACCAAGTGAAAGTTTCACATGATCAACCACGTTTATTTGTTAGTAGTGCAATGTATTTATTTTTTTATTTTAAATTATTTGAGTAGTTGGTGTCATTGTTAGTGTTTTATAAATACGTAATTATTATTTAGGGCGCCTCGGTGTCAAGTGGTTAGCACGTCGACCTCACAGTGCAGAGGTCGTCGGTTCGATCCCGGCTCCGGCCTTCCTGTGTGGAGTTTGCATGTTCTCCTTGCGTGGGTTTTCTCCGGGTATTCCGGTTTCCTTCCACATTTCAAACACATGCATGGCAGGCTGATTGAACACTTGAAATTGTCCCTAAGTGTGAGTGGATCGTGAATGGTTGTTTGTCTATGTCTGCCCTGCGATTGGCTGGCTGGGGTTCCCCCGCCTACTGCCCGAAGACGGCAGGGATAGGCTCCAGTAACCACCCTGACGCTTGTGAGGATAAAGAGGATCGGAAAATGGATGGATGGATAATTATTATTTATCTCTTATTTTTGTGAAAGTTTTGGAAACATTAATGTTGTCAAGTTATTGAGTAAAATAAAGGAAAACTGACAAATACTCAGATATTGTTGATTTCTTTCAGGGGTGGTGCGGGGTGGTGGCACCACAAAGCATTTACGCTTAGGGCACTAAAATGGCTCGTGCAGGCCCTGCATGTTAGCAAAACGACACATTCATTGAGCCCATTTGTATTTTACGTGCAATGTTGGGAGTTGTGACGCATCACAAAACCAACGATTTACAAGAAACATCAGCAATATTTTGCAACATATCAGACGAAACGACGGTTGGTGCGCTATAAATACATGTCATGCCTTCAAATTCCCATGCTATGCGGCAGAGCAAATGACCACAAATGTCCTACCCGTGTCCGGAGTCGCACACAGGCCCTATTCGCTGGGAAAAAAAAGTCATAAAAAGGTTAATTAATCTTACGTGTCTTGTCCCAGCAGATGGTGGTAAGCGCACGGATATATAAACCGACGACACAGTTTAAAATAGATTAAATAAAGAAACAGCAACTATACAGCGGTTGAAATGTTCCAAATAATTAGGGCTCCCCCCGCCCCCACGATTCAAAATTGGCAGCCGAGGAACCCATAAAGCACCGCGCGGCTGGGTGATCTGTTGCCTCTGTGAATTAACTTTTGGAATTATTTCTGGTACTGTATGCTCATTTGTTGGGAGGCACCTGTATGTTTTATTTTATTTATTGTGTTCTTCCCCGTTCTGGTTTAAAAAAAATAAAAAAACGTTTATTCTTGCTTTTGTCTTCGAGTTTTTGGCGGTTGGGAGTTTTGAGCGTAACACGTCTCGCGATCTCTGCGAACGATGAATGGAAGCTCCGCCCCTTGCTGGTAAAAGGCTGCACACTACTTGTGAGCGTCAGGTACCGGTCAAAGATACCTCAGCGCTCCTATCTCTCACCGCTCCTCAAGGTAAAATGTGTTTAAATTCTTTCCGCTCGGATAGTTTGTTGAGTCGTTTCAGTGGTAGATAACACATTCTGGAAGATGTTTTAGAACTTTAGATTATTTTTAAAAGCTTGATTTCATGCATCTGCCTTGGAGATGTAGCCCGATCTACAAATTAAATGGACACCTTCCTCAATTGATACGAAAAAACCTTTTATAGTCATTTTAGTCCCTCTTGGATTGAAATGTGTTGTTTCAGTCTTTGGTTTCTGGAAGCCCCAAAAACAACAACAAAACTAAACAAAAAATACGTATGTGACTTTACGCAATGTCATTTTGGAAACCACTAGACTCTACAGGGGTAATTATAGTACAGCTCAGATGTATGTATGTATTAAAAAAGTTCTATTAAAAATATCTGTTATTTAAAAAAATACATTAATTATCATGTAAGCACAGTAGCAAGCTGGGTAGAAGAATGAAAAAATAACAGCTATTATATTTGTGTAGATTTTTTTGTTGTCTTCTGACTTTTAATTTTTATTTAGTACAGTTAGTAGTAATTTAGTGGTAGTCATTTTACATGTGTAAAGTACAGTGTTCTTTTAAGGCAAAGATTATGGACCGACCCAGTTCCATTGTGGAATCAGGTGTTAATCCATTCCCTCAGCAGACACACAGAGGAGCACTTTAGGAGAGAGGGCCAGAGGGTGCAAGAACCAGGAGGGCAGATACAGGACAGCATCTAACAGAAGCTTAACTAACCACTGCTATCTACCTCTAATCCCCTACGTTTTTGAATGCCGTGCAACTGATAGGTACAAAAAGGCTTTGCTTAGCTGGGACTGACCTCACCTGTGGACATGCAACCATTTATGTAACCCGGACTGAAAAAGGAACATGGGGTGTGAAACAGGTCAATGAAGGACCATTACGCATTGTTCCCCTAATTTCCAAATTTAACCACTGTAAATATAGATTGAAGATATGTCCCTGAAGAACAGGCAATTTAGTTGGATACATACAATCAGTGTTTTTCAATAGAAGAATTATGTATGACATGCACTCCATGACATCATAGTCAATATTTACAAGAACAATTTTTTGTTCTGTTTGTCGTCACAAGAGTTGCAGGTGTGCTGGATTCATTTGCGTATGTTATGATTTTAAAGTTTCACGCCCTTTGCTTTTCAGGAGTCTACGGCAACGTCAGAGCCAAGATGGGGCGGAAGGAGATTGTCTGTAGTTGGAAGAAACCCATAAATAACATCAAGGATGTGTTTGACTTCAAGGGGAAGATGGGATCGTAAGTACTGTGCGTTCAGATGAGAAAGTTTGAGAGAAGTCAGACGGGTTACAAGATGCCACCCTCCTAAATTCATCTTTTGCCTTGCAATGCTGCCATTTACAGTGAACCTAATTTACCTAAACCAAATATCAAAAGGAGGACACTCCAGGCTCAGATTGGCACAGGTTTAAGGATAATCCTTTCATCGCCTTCCGCACAACTGACTTTATCAATGGAACCTTTAATACAGTCTGTGTAAACCACTCACAGCTCCACCTTCTAGCGGAGGCTGTCCCATTTTTGGTATGCTGGTAGAGAGTGCAACATATTTAAGTCTAATAATGTTCAGATTCTACAGCCATGCAGTATACTGTAGACTTAAATGAAATGCAACCATTTTGTGAGTTTGATAAACGAAGCAGTAACAGTCTGTATATAAAGTAGAAAAAGATCGAAACCAAAGCTGTAAGTAAAATGTTTTATAATACGGTACTAGCCTTTTGCATGGAAACTGTGCATCGCACTTCCTATTCCGTTTGATTTTAGACATGAGTGAGTAAAATGAATGGACAGAGCCAGGAGTGAAGAGACACACCGGAGTGTATCACTTACTCACAGAGCTCTAGCCATGATCACATTGCGAGGCAAAGTTGGCCTCACAACAACAAAAATGAAAGAGAGTGAGCTGCATCGAATACTTGTAAACTTAATTGTAAGCCTGTTACCTCATCACTGTCTTGTGGACTCAAAGCTGCTTAAAGTTCTCTTATCATGGACTGGCTGATAATAAGTATGGTGTGTGTTTGTGTGTCCCTGATCAATGACGTCAGACCGAAGCAGTGTGGGAACATCCTAGCCTAACTTCATTATGGGATTAGGAGTCTGACTGAATATACAGTATTTGTGTTGAATGCACACTCTACTTTATTTCGTGGATGTGCTGCATATCAGAGTTAAAAGCCAAGCAATAACCCGGCGCTGTGTGCAAGAAACAGAAATGTCATATTTTTGACCCATCCCTCGATTTACCCTTTTTTTCTTTTGTGGTTCTGAGGTAAAGCGAATAATTCTTATATCGTAACTGAATAGCAATCGCTGGCGGGTGTGTGATTCAAATCGCAACCTGATTCATTCAAGTGCATCAAGGCAAGTTTCTGTCAGGCAAATACCGTACATTGTGTTGAGAGTTCGGCAAGCACATGATGAGCAGCAAGCGAGGATGTTTGTTGTGTCAAATTGGCTAGCTTTCTGTCCCAATGAGGCTGTGACATGAGCAAGGGGGTTATAATGACCCCTGTCAAGTTTGTGGAGCTTCAAACTGACCAGATCCTCCCACAGTAGGAAAAAAAAAAAACGTTAACACTCCAGTTATTATGATGCAAGACAACAAGCGTGGGTGGCCCGGTGAGGGACTGGTGAGTTTGCATGTTCTCCCCCTGCCTGCGTGGGTTTTCTCCGGGTCCTCCGGTTTCCTCCCACATTCCAAAAACATCCGTGGCAGGTGAATGGAACATTCTAAATTGTCCCTAGGTGTGAGTGTGCGTGCGGATCGTTGTTCGTCTATGTGTGCCCTGCAATTGGCTGGTAACCAATTCAGGGTGTCCCCTGCCTACTGCCCGAAGACAGCTAGGGTAGGCTCCAGCACGCCCCGCGACCCTTGTGAGGATAAGCGGGTCAGAAAATGGATGGATGGATGGACAACAAACCGTCCCATGCCGCAAAAAATACCAGTGAGGCTTTGGCTGTAATGGTTACTAAGGCCCTGTTCACCGTCAGCACAATTAAAAGCCTGTGAAACATTCCTCAAAAGGAGCTCTGTGAGGGTGAATGGAGGTATACCCTCCAAAATAAAGTTCTGCCAACTAAACATTGATTTACAGTTTCAGTGAATGAGAGAGTTATTCAGGTGGTGTTAATGTTAACAAGTTACTTCAAGGGCAACAATATTTTGGGGTTGAATGATACCTGCAGTGAAATAACAGAAATGTGACAGCTCTTTTCGATACTTTAGATTTTTTTTTGAACGGCTGTGCATAATCATTTGGAGCATTGTATTTGGAGCAATTTAATAAAAAAAAAGAATGTGTCAAATAAATATCAAAGGTTTTTACAGATATTGATGATTTTAAAAATTGCATTCAGGCATAGACAATCAGGAAAATGAACAAAAATGGCAAATGTCTAATAATTTGGAGCACTAGTGAGGATAAGCAGTATGGATAATGAATGAATGTTTGTTAATTAGCTTAGCCCCCCCATCAAATTTCTACATTGCTTTTCCTCATTAAGGTTGTGTGTGTGCTGGAGCCTATTTCAGGTGACTTAAATTGAGGTACAACCTGAGGCTGGACACAAGCCAATCACAGGGCACATATACAGTGGATAAGCACAGACAAGCAAGCGTTCATACTCACATTTGCAAATGTGGGAGGAAACCAGAACCCGTATGATGAAAATACTGTACACTATTTCAGTCTCTAATTGAGGGACAAAACTGCCTTTGCGTCAATAATGGCCTCCTCCCTAATACTGTAATCACCTTAGTCCGACAGGTATATACTCTTACTGTTGAGTAAATAAAAGCCCCCCTGCTAAGTATGTCACAGTATTTTGTTTTTCTGCTGTGCTTTGTCCCGTTGAACAATTCACCGACAGTGTCAATCAAAAGTGACTATTATTAACCTTGAAAAGGAAGATTTGTTGATGGAGCTTTTTTATTGGCTCTCATGAAGATTGTGCGTTAATGGAAGAAGCGGTTATGTTTTGACCAGTTGGTGAGCATTCACTTTCTGACCCAACTTTCCTGAATGTCTTTGTCATTGTTTTGTGTAGGGGGTCTTTTTCTGAAGTTTTCATGGTGAGAGAGAAGAAAACTGGGAAATTGTTCGCTCTGAAGTGTCTGAAAAAAAAGCACCTCACCCACAGCAACCTGGAAAATGAAATCAATGTTTTGAAGAGGTAAAACACACATAGCTATCTTCTGAAAGATAGAGACACCTACATCTGCATATACTGTACCTTAATTATTTTGTTTCAATGAGAAAAGTATGCATCCACACAGAAAGAAACAACTTTGGTCTCTGAAAATGTACTCATGAAAGGCAGACATTATTTTTGTGGTCCACTCTGCCATCAGGAGAGAGCACCCTTCAAACGTGACACTATTTGTGAGGTGTTTGTCAAAATACCCTTCCACAGGTGCTGAAGTCTCATTAGTTTCTAAGTCTTCGATTGCATTGCCTCAAAAATGTTGAGCAACAAACTCAGGATGCTGTACAGTACTATCATATGTGTTCTGGCGTTTTTTGTTTTTTTTGGTTTTTTTTTTTTTGGTTTACAACTTAGTTTGACCACAAAAATGAAGCAACGCCAGATTTTGCTGAAATTATTTCAGGACATTTTGTTGGAAGTATTATGACTTTTGCCAGCTTCAAGGTAGTTTTGAGGAGTTTTTTTTTTTTTAACCCTTTCAGGGACAGCGGTTACTACAGTGGACAGTTTATCGTGTTATCAGGTTACAGGTTATCGTTATTGATTTGATTTTGATTTGACTTTTTATTAGGTCTCCCATTGGATGCATGAAAGGGTTCAGGAGGGTCCCAACAATTTTGTCCATGTGTCTACTCGTGGCGCTAAGGTCTGCAATGAAATCTAAACGTCTTTCCTGTGATTGCAGGATAAAGCACGACAATGTAATAGGACTGGAGGATTTTTACGAGAGTCGAACACACTACTACCTGGTCATGCAACTGTAAGTGTAGATGATGGTATACCCTTGAGACCCTTGGTTACATATGTGCAGTAAAAGAGTTTTTTCCACATTCCTCATTTATGTGCAGGGTGTCAGGTGGGGAGCTATTTGATCGGATTTTAGATAGAGGTGTTTTTACGGAGAAGGATGCGAGCCTGGTGATCAAACAGGTGCTGGAGGCTGTTGACTACCTGCATGAAAACAGTATTGTGCACAGGGACCTGAAGGTAAAACGCATACACGCAAGACAATGATATAGTTTCGTTTTTAAACTGTAATATCGCAAAACAATGATATAGTTTAGTTTTTAAACTGTAATATCTTATACTCACCCATGTTTCTCAATCTCTCTGTTCTTCTCGCACTCTTCGGCTAAGTAGCCTGAAAACCTGCTGTACTACAGTGCGGATGAAAATGCTAAAATCATGGTTAGCGATTTTGGCCTTTCAAAAACATTGGAGCATGGGGTGATGTCCACAGCATGTGGTACACCCGGATACGTCGGTAAGTTACTTAGTGGGGCACACACACAATCGAATCAATTGCAAAGAGATAGGTCTGCTTTTAGTTGATGATCTGCTCTGCTTTTAACAAAAAATGCTAACGCTATATTGATATTAAGCAATAAAAGAAAAAAAAATGAATGAATCGCTGTTGCCCAGCTGTTAAGTTATTCGCACAGTGTTGCATATTAAGGTACCTGCATGATTATCCACTATCAATTTCCCTTGTAGCTCCAGAGGTTTTGGCCCAAAAACCCTACAGTAAAGCTGTTGACTGTTGGTCCATTGGAGTTATTACCTACATCTTGTAAGTAGCTTTTCTTTTTAACTTATACTAGACTGTCATTTGTTGCTAAAGCGCTACATAAATAACGATGTATTGCAGTGGTTCTTAACCTGGGTTCGATCGAACACGCTCACTTGGCCATCGCTTGCTGCAGATGATCACATTACATTGCTTGTCCACTCAGTGCTGCGGGAAATTTCGTTTTCCCAGTAGTCACCGTGTGACTGCCGTGATAGTCCGTTGTACAATTTTAAAAACCTATACTTAAGACTTTTTCTGTTTTTCATAAATGTGTTTTTTTTTTTTATGTCTTGAATTTTTATTTTTCACGAATGAAGGCTTCAGTGAACGTGCATATGAACTATCCATCCATCCATTTTCTGATCCGCCTATCCTCACAAGGGTAACGCGGTGTGCTAGGCGGGGTACACCCTGAACTGGTTGCCAGCCAATCACAGGGTATATACATGAACGAACAACCATCCGTGCTCACACTCACAACTAGGGACAATTTAGACTGTTCAATTAGCCTGCCATGCATGTTTTTGGAATGTAGGAGGAAACCGGAGTAGCCGGAGAAAGAAAACCCACGCAGGCACGGGGAGAACATGCAAACCCCAAATAGGAAGGCCAGAACTGGAATTGAACCCTGCACATCCGCACTATGAGGCCAACATGCTCACCAGTCAACCGCTGTATTATATCGTTCACACAATTATTGATGCATTTGTAACCACTGGGTTCTCAATTTTGTGTTAAGTACACAGTCCATGAACTGCAGCAAAGGGCAGCTTTCCAGAATCTGGGAGAGTTAGCTGACCTGCTCAATGTTTCCTTATCTGTGAGGGTGCATGCCAGTTGACGGGATCAAGACTGGTGCCCTTTAGTAAAACAACAACATTCATTGTTACTGAACCATTTCGTAGGGCAAATTGTTTCTGTTATCCAGGATTTTAAAACAGTACACCGTAACTGAATTTTCCATGGTAAAAGTGATTACATATTTGAAGGTAGTTCTCTCTGTGTTCCAGGCTGTGTGGATACCCTCCGTTCTTTGAGGAGAACGAGACACGTCTGTTTTCAAAGATCATGAGAGCTGAATATGCCTTTCACTCTCCCTTTTGGGATGAGATCTCTGAGTCAGGTATGAAAAAAAAAAGTTTTGGAACCATCCTCCTTATCGATATGATCATTTGTAGATTGTTCAACGTACCAATAAAAACAGTGCAGACATTAAATGTGTACCACATTGATTGCACAAAGATCCAATCTGTCACTGCTGTAAATCGACAATGCATTAAAAAAAAAAAAATCAATGCACACCAGATCCAAGGAATTATGGTATGTTTGTGTACATAACATTTACTAACTTTACTTAGTACTAAGACCTGGATTTGACAACAGCATGATCCAATTCTGAGACACATTCAAATGGCATATACATCGATGCATAAGATTAGCCAATAGGGCATGAAATATACAGTATAAACTCCTGACCGACAAAACATCTCACTTGCATCGCACCACCTTGGCCTTCCAAGCAATATGCAGTCATCGGTAACCTTAATATCAAACAGAGGAGTACAATATGCTTTAAACAACTTATTCTTGACATTTTCCAAACACTTTACAGAAATTTTACGGGCGAAAAAACTATTTGCTCTGACAGGTAAAATGATTGTCACCTTTTTTTTCGCTCTCCAGAATAATCCGGAGAGAGGTGAATTCCACAAGCGTCGACGCATAATGTTTTGACCAAAAAAAAAAAAAAAATGTTTATCTTAAAAAAGGCAAGACCGACAAAGTACAACAAAAGACACTGGTAACAAAGAACCAGGAAATAACGAAACAAACCAAAAACGCTTGCAAAAGGCAAGGATCAAGTAAATAGCTTGTCCAAAAAAAAAACCAAAAAACAGTAAGTCCAATGCATGAGAATACTTAACTGAAGAACAATAACAAGGAATTACAAAAAAAAAAATACTTTTAACACGTGGCGAGAAGCTATTAAGCAAAAAAAATAAAAATAAAAAATACCCATGAACATGTCGAAAATTCAGGCATTTGAAGACAAGGGTGGCGAGCAAGGCTGAAATAATCCAACAGCCAGGTGTCGGTGTGGCAGAGCTTTTCAAGGCAGATGGATAGCGAGGCTGCGTCAGATGCAGCTCATGACGGAACACCTACCATATCCGCCGCAAACTGAAAAAACAAAACAGGACAGACACTTTTGGTCTGCAGATCTTAACACTCTTTTTGGGCATTGTATCTTCCATCAAATTGAATACCATACTCAGAATGTATCTTCCACAGCTGTTGAAATCTAGCCCTGCTAAGAGAAAATAGCCGGATCATCAGCAAAACTCCATTTCCAACAGCAAATGGAACAGAGACTGCATTTGCCCATTTGACCTGCATGCTCTGATTGCTATAGCAATATGCCAGGACCCTGATGAAACTCCTCTTTGACTCCATTTTTGGAACAATTTATGATGGTTGACTCAATCAAAAGCTTGATAGGCATGGATTTTGGTTTAATTTGTAACAATGTAAACATATTGGACTCTGTGTATCTATTCAATATCTTCACAGCAAAAGACTTCATTAGGAATATGATGGAGAAAAATCCCATGAAACGATTCACCACTGAACAGGCCCTGCGACATCCATGGTGAATTGATTTTTTTTTTGTCCTTCATATTCACACATGGTTACGCTACGAAAGATTTTTTTTCTATGAAGACACCATTATTGCAACACAG
The DNA here is from genome assembly GCF_001891065.2 of Hippocampus comes. NCBI lineage: Eukaryota > Metazoa > Chordata > Actinopteri > Syngnathiformes > Syngnathidae > Hippocampus > Hippocampus comes. The sequence goes on along the minus strand of NW_017805144.1, from coordinate 376,585 downwards.
TTAACAATTATAACTGACTTTCTTGCAGGATTTCTGGAAACACAGCTAAAGACCTGGATATTTATCATTCGGTATGTGAGCAGATGGAACGGAACTTTGCCAAAGCTAAATGGAAGGTGAGTAACAATGTAGGGTTGTCTATATTTCAGCTGTCATCATCATCATCACCATCATCATCCTCACCAGGGTTCTAAATTATTTGTTTTGATCACCAGCCAATGTGGCCTGTGATTCCCTCAAATTACCAGCTAATTAGGATTTCCACCAGCAATTTTTTTTAACTTGATTTTTTAAAATCAGGCATAAAGATCAAAATTGATTATTTCAGAGGCCTTTTATTTTGAAATGTAACATCAGATCTTCATGAAAGTATTGTGGTTGGATACCTGGGGTGGCCAAGTGTTCCCGAGACCGCGTCTGGTTCTGGTTTAACTAAAATTCACTTTGATTTGTTTTTTGTTTTTTTGTTTTTTTTTTAAATGAGGTGAAATGTTATTGATGTAGAGTCAAAATTTACTTTATTTTCTATCTCAACTACAGAATGTTTATTTTACAACATTATTTTAAATCCAAACCACTGACGTATATTAGGTACAACGCCGCACGTAGCCAATGGGCGGATTCAACGTCATTCCATAGCATCACGGCACAGTACTTATTGGAAATGTCGGAGCTACTGCCCTGGGTACGAATGGCTGAGAACAAAATATGGCGTAGAGTTTATCAGACTGACACGATTGCCTTCTGCGTCACTGGCCAAACTGGCGAGAAAGTTTTTATCAACACCCACTAAAAATGTTAACCCACATTTGGCGGGTGTTAATTTAGAGCCCTGATTATCATCAGCATCATGCGTTACGATATAAATCATTGATGGTTTGGCAAAATTGGTCTTGGAATTAATTTACATCCTCAATTTGATTTGCCATTCATATTGCCGAAATTACAGGTAGATTATTTTTGGCCTATCCCCGGGATTTTGCTCTTCTCTAATTTTAATTCTTTACTTTCTGATGCCTCTGCTATTATAAACTCCAAAAAGAGGTTGAATAAATAAGGCAAATATTGAAAAGCCGGTGAGAACATGAAGCACTGTCATCTGTTGCCGCTACTCTTTCGAGTAAAAACTAATTTTCCAAACTACCTTTCAGGCTTGTTAAATAGAAATCTCACATGCAGCTCGTATAAAACTAGTTCATCAAATATTACATCCAGCTTCCTCGCACATACCAAAAGCATACATGTTAACTCATTCAATCCCAGCCATTTTCACTGGAGCAACCCCCTCAATCCCAGCGTTTTACTGGATTTTGACTGATCTTGCAAGGCCCACAGAATATTTGGTTCTAATGCTATATAAACATAGAGCCTACCAAAATGAAGTTTGGACTCTCTTCTTTCAGCAGAAAAAATGTGTTTCTATCTTTTTCCATTCTTCAGCAATCGGCATTACAAAATGGCGAAGTTTCATGAAAATGGCGATTCCTGGCCAAACCCAGAGAAAAAGAGCTTTTTGTAAAAGCACGCATTTCAAGCACGTTAGGCACCACTGCCACCTACTGGTCCCTTTTTTACATGATTTACAATGCAAATGGCTTATTCTCATTCACAGATTGCATCAGACCCACCTCCTCTCTATGAAGCAAAAAAAAAAGACTGAGACGTACAAGTACGTCCTTGGTTGGCGGGGCCTAATTTTAAAAAGACGTACAAGTACGTCTTGTGGAATGAAAGAGTTAATTAAAGAATAATAAATTCTCTATAGCTTTGTGAATGTATCACTGTAATCCTCAAGAGGGTAATCTGCGGTATTGAATGAGTTAATACAGCTATTGTGTTTCAAATTTGGGCAATATAACAGAATCGTGGATAGCACTTCTGCCTCACAGTTCGGAGATGTGGCTTTGAATCCCGCACATCTTTGTATGGAGTTTGCCTGTTCTTCCCGTGCTGAGCCGCACCTCTTTGTAATCATGCCTCGTTACCAGCTGCATTAAAAGCCACGCCACGCTGACGACTGGTTATCAGATTAATAAATTTTGCTCATTACTGTTTCCAAGGGCTTTCCATTTCTAGACTGTCTCGATTTTTGCCTCATAGTTTTGCCACGTAGTTCTTTGCGTTTCTGTTGTATTTTTTTTCACTACGGTGTGGTCTCGGTTTTGTATTCTCGTGTTTTGGATTCCCCTTTTAGTTGACAAGCTTTCTTGTTCCTTGTCTTTTGCAAGCGCTTTTGGTCGGTTCCGCATTTTTCCGGTTCTTTGTTACCAGCATCCTGAGTTGTACTTTGTCGGTCCCACGTTGTTTTTGTTAATAAACACATTTTTGTCAGACGCTCTTATCCTTGTCTACGTTTGTGGTATCCACTCCTATCCGGATTATTTCGGAACCTAACAACTAAAGTGACATGTTTGTGTCATGCAATGACAGAAAGAACCCTTTTCACCTCATTTCTCCGTCAACAGCAAGCCTTCCATGCAAGTACCGCCATCTACCACATGAAGAAGCTGCAGGTGTCCCACAGGGAGCACTGCTCAGTCACTCCTCTCTCACTGCCCCACATCATTGTCCAGACCTCTTCTCAGACTGACTTAGAATCTCTCGGTACCTCCAATGACGAAGCTCTCTGCATGGACCCAAATGGAAATCCTCTCCACGCCTCCAGTCACCTCGCTTGCATTGCTTCTGAGCCCAGTAGGGGTCTCTGTCCTCCAATAAGAGGCCATCATAGGGAACCCAACTACCTGCTTGCGGAACCAACAGAGATCCACTCAATGGGCTCAGAGAATGACACTTCTTTCATGTCATCCAAAAGGTCATAAATGCTCCTATACTGATGAATGTTAGCTACAGTATTAGCCTCTTAACGATGAATCATGTCTGCATTGTAGCCTGGAGGCTGTGGCTGAGAGAAAGGACCCGCCACTTCAGTCTGGCATTTGTTCTGTCATGTGATTGGCTGATAAACATGAGACGATTCTCACGTAAGTAAAAGGCTTTTCACTCTCTTGGTCCTTTATTTTCCAAAACTAAAACTTTGCCATCTGTTCGGAAATCCTTTAATTCTACAATATCTGCAATTTCAGGTGACAACACCAAGCGGCATTGTTCTTGGCTTGAAGATGTCAGCGCATTGACTGCCCTACACTTCGGCCCTCAGAGCTGAGGAAAATATTTTCTCATGACTCACACAATCAGTTTAACTGGAAACAGTCTTGTACTTTTCTCTCTTCTTTCCCTCCTTTTAACTAAGATCAGAATATATTCAAAAGTTTGTTTGAAGTTGATTAACTTTATCTGTCTGGATTTAATGTTATCTGGAAATTTGACATCAGTTGATGAAAAAATACAACTTGAACATCGAAGGGCCCAATTTTGTGTCGGTCATGGATAATAACTTATAAATCACTAGTTTTTGCGGTTGGAAATACGTATACAAGCGGACTGCCGCATACCCGCGTTTCAGCATCCATGGATTTCCATTATTGCATCTATTTTTTCAGTATGTATCGTTTTTGTCCCCAACACTCCATTTCCCTTGCTTTTTTCAAAGAAAATGCATATTTTAAATTACCTTTTTTTAAAATATTTGGTTTCATTCTTTTTTTTCCCCTTCAATGCATTTCAATAAGCATCAATTGTACGCAGCTTTTCCCTATTTACAAATAATGGGGGTCCACTCAATGAATTTATCAAGTGCCACAAATTGGTATAAACGCTCTGTAAAGAATTAAAAATGGAGTGAAATGCATTTTCCCCCCCTCAATAAAAAATAAAACTATTCCATGTTTCTTCATGTGATGATACTTATGCTGTACCATGTCAATCTTTGTACACACAATGAAGCATAAGTAAAGCTTTTATTAAATATGATGGGTTCTGCACAAATAAAACATACAATAAATAATAGTATACTACAAGGGTGTCCAAAATAATTTGACATCATTTGTTATATGAATCTAGTAGCTACACCCCGCTTTAACAAAATTAAATGGGCTTTATGTTATTAAAAAAAATTGTAGCCAGCCAAATTCAGATATTTTCAAACGGATATGGATTTTGTAACTGATTGCACTAAGCTTTTCAAATGCACATCACCTATGTGTTGTGACACATGACAAAAAAAAAAAAAAATTCATTGCGAGGCAATGTCATTGTTCTGCCAGAATAAAGTACATTAAACCTCATTTTCCATATCTCATATTTTAGCAAGAATTGATTATTCACAGACTACAAAATGACATCAAATCTTTGTGACAGCCTGTAGGTTATGCAAAGGCAAACGTGGTACTGATACATTTTGTGCTGAGATTTCCCATGTCACTTTTCAAACAAAAGACATACATCGGCAGATTACCGCAATGGAACCATTGACACCCTCGCTAAATGTTTGATATAGTATACGCAAAGGTGGTTCTTTTCATGAAGAATCATATCTTTCCAAACCCGACACGGTGCATCTGTCAAAGAAAAGGTGCAATGTTATGGAGACAAGTAACAACAGTATTTGAGGGTTAAGGAGAACGTCTGCTTTAATGAAGACTGATTCTGTTAAACATTGTGTCTTGTACCGGAGTGAAAATAACTTGTCCCTCAGCCCTGGCAGGTGCTCAAATCATGGCCTTTCTTTTGAAGTTGTGCCACAAGGTCTTTAAGCTTGGCATCAAGTCCCTCAAGCTTTGAGGACTTTTGAAGAATCTCATCCTGCAATTGCTTCAGCGAATCGGCTTTTCCTGCGGAGAGGCAATGAACGAGGAATTAGTTTAAAGATGTCTTTGCAGTTGAAAGACATGGTGAAATCATGATTTTACTTGTATTTATTGATTTTTTTTTTTTTTTGGTCAAGTTGTGTATAGTTTCTTTCCACCAATCTCAAGTGTACGGTAGGTTAAAGAAATCATCCATTCTGGATGCCTAAGAATCAACTCAAATGGTATTTCTAGAACAGTTTTCACGCATTAAAAATCCAACACAAACAATCAATCAAAAGAAAAAATACAGAATACACATGAGACACATGTATCCCATCCCCACACGCAAACATACACATTTATCCGAACTCATTCACCTCAACACACACACACACAGACACACACAGTGCATACTGTATTTCGTGACAGTATGGAGACATGGCAAGGCTCTGAGGATCCAGGTGAGGAAAACATCCGCAACAACAGAGGATGCTGCTACAGAGACAAATCCAACCGTGGATAGACTGGGGTAAATTTCTGGCAATGTGAAAAGTGCCCCCCACTCCCGGGTCCAGGAAGTCCACACAATGACAACCCTGTAGGTGGACAAAACACAACTCCCCAGCAAGGAGGCTACCACGAGGCCAGTGTTGCCTTGTTTTGTCTATCCATCCATCTATGATCTGATTCGGTTGTCCTCACGAGGGTCTCGAGGCTGCTGAAACTTATCTCAGCTGTCTTCGGGCAGTTGGCGTGGTAGACCCTGAACTGGTTGCCAGCCAATCGCAGGGCACATACAGGATAGACAAACAACCATTCTCAGCCTACAAACAATTTAGAGTGATCAACTAACCTACCGCGCATGTTTTTGGGATGTATGAGGAAACCAGAGACCAGAAAATCCACGCAGGCACTAGGAGAACATGCAAGCACAGGATGGCTGGGGCTGGAATCAACCCTGCAGCCCTGGACTGTGAGGTGGATGTGCAAACCAGTCGACTACCGTGCCAATTTGCCTTTATAGTACAATGATCCCTCACTTATTGTGGTTAATGGGCACCAGGACCACCCGCGAAAGACGAAAATCTGCGAAGTAGGGTTTGCACCCCCCCCCCCAACCCTGCCCCCTAGGAATTTTTGTGGAAGGGTTTGTGGGTACCAGCATGTTTAAAATATGTAAACAGTAGTTATACTTTACATATTTGAGACAAAGACTATAGCAATACACATTTTTACTGGAATCTTTAATTATAAAACCTTATACAGTAATTAACATTCATCAGCATTCCCTTTATGCAGCTCTGACAGTGTAGCCTCCATTAGCCTCCTGCGAGCTGCTGGCCAGCTATCCCGCAGCGCGCAGCCAATGTGTTTATGATTAGACAATTAAGGAGGCACGTGCTGCTTTTTTCGTACAAGCCCAATCACCCCCTCTCTCTCTTTCGGGGTGTCCAAACTGTGGCGATTCATTTTTAGTAGCGCGGAGCACAGACTAAGGCTACATTCACATTGCAGGGTGTGACGCCCAAAACGCGACTTCTAATGCGAACGGAACGCGTCCATGAAGTGACACGCTTGTGCACAAAGCACGACGTCAAGTGACTAAAACATAAGATGAGGTCACGTGGCAGTTTATGGAAGTAAATATGGACCAGCGTGCAGGAACTCAATTTTTTTTTATTGTCTCGTACCCATAGAGGAGCGATGTGGGAGGAGGTCGAAATATTAAAAATAATATTTAATAAAATTCGGAGCTCATGATTATTTGCTAAAAAGAATCAAGGTTTTCAGTTTTAACATTACATATCCATCCATCCATCCATCCATCCATCCATCCTCACAAGTGTCAAGGGAGGTGCACGAGCCTATCCCAGCTGTCCTTGGGCAGTAGGCGGGGGACACCCTGAGCTGGTTGCCAGCCAATCGTAGGGCACACACAGACATACAATGCATCATCAGAGAAACATCCCATATTTGTCGGATCAGGGCGCCATAATGGCTCCGTTCAAGCATTCCTGATGACGGGATGGCTGGAAATGAGAGAGATCCTGAGTGCTTGCTCCTTTTATTTGCTCCTTTTTATTTATGTATTTATTTATTTATTTTTGTTGTCCAGTCTAAATTCAGTTGCAGGCTACTTACTCCCTTACGCCCTCCCTCCCTCTCTCTCTCTCTCTCTCTCCCTGCTAGATTTTTATCAACACACATAAAAATCAATTTTAACCCTGATTTGGCTAGTTGGTGGGTTTTCATTTGGAATCCTAGTTGACAGGTAACTACTTAGTTACTTTGTAAGAAAACAGAAAATACTGTACCACGTCTGAAGCAAGCAGGGGTTCGATATCTGCTCAAGGACACTTTAACAAGGTTGCAATGGCCAGCGATTGAACCCCCGACCTCTGTGTTGGGAGACGACCACTGAGCCATGCCGCTCATAATTTATTTTAGCAATTTTAATTCAAGCCTATTTTTATCTAATCTTACTGTCTTAGTTTTTCTTTTCTTTTTTTTTTTTCGCTTAAGCTCCAATGTTTCCTCATGCCGGGCTGGGAGGAGTGGTGACTGTCATTCTGGTCAGCATGGGTGCTTTTTTTTTCTTATATGTTTTCTCAGTGACTTGCCATGTCTTTTTTAACATAGTTTATCAGGTTACGTGTGTGTGTTTTGTGTGCGTGTGCACATGTGTATGCAGAGGCATGCTTATGGGGGTTACTGGTTACATATCTGTGCACTGTATGTCGGGGGAGCGGGAGGGTACTCTTTTTATGTTGCATTTTCAATGTTTTAATTGCAGAGCACTTTGAGTTGCATTTTTATGGATGAAAAGTGCTCTATAAACACAATTTGATTGAGTGATTGATGTGGTAAATCTGTTACCTTCCAGAGCCTTCAACATGCCGTCAGTGGTGTTGGCCAGATTCCCAGCATCCTTCATGAGCTTTGTAAGCTGTTCATCCCCTGGCCCTGCTCCTCCAGGAGGCTGTCCAGAAGTAGCCTTATTTTTGAGAAGATCAAACTGCTCCTGCACCGTCAACAGCTCCTAAAAAAAAACAAACAAAAAAAACAAAAAACAAACATGTTCATGGTATATAATGTATGTATTAGCGTATGTATGTATGCGTACATTATCGTCGAATACCCTCATAAAAACAAACATGGTATTGCATTAACAGTTTGCCTGTACAAACACACAGCACGCAGTACAGCGTTTAAGGCCTGCAGAATAAAAATTTTCATCCGAAAGCCTGATTTCTGATCATCTCCAAGCTGACCTTATCAGCATCAGCTGCTTCATCCGCAGCTTGGTCTGCGGTTTCCTGAGCGTCCTCAGCTTGTTCGGCTCCATCCCGCAGGAGATCTTTAAGCTCATCCAGTTGCGGTTTGATTGGATTCATCACGGATGACACATCATCCAGAGTCTTCTCTGCTGGTTTCAGTTGATTTTTGGCCTGGATGAAATCAGATATTATAAAACTGAATCATTTTTCCAAATGTATTCTCTGATTGTCCCTGTGGATAGTTTCTCTATCACCCTCAACAGGATAATCACATGGCATACTGTCGATAATTTTTCCCGGGTCTTACCTTAGTAAGAGTTCTATTCAAGTTGTCTATGGAATCCATGCTGTTCTGGAGTTTGTCCTCCATGTCAGTGAGGGAGTCCTCCACGGAATCAAAGCCTGCCAGCAGTTCATCCACATCGTCCTTCACCCCTAGAGCCGTGTCCCTGTCAATATGCCATTAATTGTCACTCCGAGGACTCAACAGAAACTTTTACATCATTCGATTCAGAAAAATCACACATTTCTGAATTTGAGAAAGAAGACTTTTAATGCTGTAAGTGATGCCTGATGAAGTGTCAATGACGTGCAGTCAGGGGAGGCAGAAAATTCTGTATTTCCTCCTTAAATAAAAAGAGTCTCCTTCGGACACGAGAGGTGAGGCATGGACAGCTGATATGACACAAATCCACAGGGAAAATGCTTACCTTGAGCCAGCCAATACCTCTGCCTCAAGGAAGGCGGCGATAGTGAGTTGCCTGATAGCCTGTCACCAGCCAGGTCACGGTGAACTCTAACCCATGTGCAAAAAGTAAACAAGAAGTGTGCTGTGCGATGCTACAAGTTGTCATTTCTCACCCTGGAAAAGGAGGATTTCCTTTCCAAACTAAGACATTTTTCAAAGCTGGACTTTGAAACAAAGCAGGAAATCATAAATACTGGGAGACCTATGCCAGAATTACCAGATTTGCTTCAAACGACGAGAGTCGGGAAAAGACAGGAAACTACTCGTCCTTTTCAAACAAAATGGTGTACACGTGAAGACTGACTTTGTGGCTAAATAAAAAAAGCGACTGGTTTCCATGCTTTTCATTCTCAACGAGTGAGACTGACGACTGTGTGTACCGTACGGGATTTTGTGACTTGAAAAAAATTGCCAAAAATTCTGCAAAATGCATACCTGAGTGTAGAACGGTTTTTAAAACAATTGAAGGACTCGGGTTATTTTTCAGCAAGTCAACAAAACGCACTCACTTAATGGATGAAGTTGTGAAGCGCTGTTTAGCAAGAGCAGCGCCCACTAGATGGAGCTCAAATTCAAGGCAGGTGCTTTTAATAAGTATGCAACAAAGTGATCTGCATGATGTATTCCGTGGAATAGTGGAATAATGACACCCTGATGATGGCCAATGGATATGATAGGTGATTATCAAAACCATCAACATGCTTTGACATTATGACATATGAAGAAATTTGAGTGCCTCCCCAACCCCAACCCTCACTGCACATCACTGTTAACTGTAGAGTTTAATCTAAGAACGGAATATATTCAAAGTAAACCGCAAACTTTCCAGGTTGGATATTCACCTGGTATCTTGGGCCTCTTGCAACAGTTTTCTGGCCGCATCCAACTGCGGCTCTGACTTGCTCAATATGGACGTACTGTCCGGTAGGTTTTCGGCAAGATTTTTCAGTTCATCGAGCTTCTTCTTCAGAGAATCCGGGCTGAAAGGCAGTTTGGTTTTAAGGATCCGGTCACTCACATCCTGAATGTGTGTCAGGTTGGATGATGGGTCTAGATCCAGAAATGAGACAAGTTTGAGGCAAAAAAAAAAAAGAGCTAAGATGCACATACACACAAAGCATTCTTTCTGAGAAGTACACTTGTCCAATAGAATGAAATCCAATACACAAACTGTTTAAAGGCAATCAGCAGAGATAATAATGGTCAGTTTTGATTGACACTTGAGGAATATAATCTTCACAGTTCTAGTTTGCAATAGTGTAGTTCTTCACAAATACTATATTGTAACGTTACGATCTTTGGTGAAAATAAACTATTTGATATCAAAAAAGCTTGTAGTACGATGCTGGATAAAGCTAGATGCTCCTATCATCCCTATCAAAAACCACCACTTGTTCTGAATACCCAAGCTAACATGACTAACATTTTCCCACAAAATTAGAGCCGTCATCCCATTACACAACAAATAATTGTACCTGACAGGAAATCTTTGAGCTCTTTCACAATATCCTTTGCCTCTCTTAGGTCATCTTCTAGATCATTTCTGGCTTCCCTTATCTTGTTGGAAAGATCGTCTGTTGACTGCCTCATGCCATTGGTGTTGTCTTGGGTGTTTTGGAGCTGTGAATTAAAAATACAGTAAAAGTACAGGTACATATGTTTGGTTAAATGATATCGAAAAAAGAGTCCATAAATAGTGTTTTTTTGGGAGGCCGGGGCTACATATTGTGATGTGATGGTGTTATTAAGAGGTGGATTACATCACTATATACCACATGTGTTAAACTCTAGGCCCGGGGGCCAGATCTGGCCCGCCAGGTCAATTTATGTGGCCCGCGAAAGCAAATCACGTGTGTCAATGAGTTAAGATCTGTACCAAAATGTCAAAGTGTCATGTGTAATAACTAACGTTGAGATTTTGTAATAATTTTGTTACCCTGTTTACCCTCACTTGAGCAATAATTGAACAAACTATTTTATTTGACTGGACTGATTTCAAAACTAGTAATCCATTAATTTGTTGTGTACAAGTATCGGTAATAATTTTGTAGTTTCACTGTCATAACGGCCCTCCGAGGGAAGAAGTAACTCCAAATTGGCCCGCAACTAAAATGAGTGCGACACCCCTGCTATATACCCACTGAAGGCCCTGGTCCAAAACGAACCGCCCGCCACTGGTATTTTTAATAACTATAGATATATTTATATATGTGTGTGTGTGTGTGTGTGTGTGTGTGTGTGTGTGTGTGTGTGTGTGTGTGTGTGTGTGTGCGTGTGTGTGTGTGTGTGTAGTTGTACCTTCTCTGCTGCCTCCGTGATCTTGTTGCTGAGATTTTCCAGACGATCTTTTACATCCTTCACATCGGCATCTGCCCTCTTGCCCAGAGGGAGGGCACCAACACATGTTGAGCCCTTCTCACAGGGCAAAGTTCCTTCAGGTGGGCACAGGTCCCCACCCTCACACATGAGTGGAGTACAGGGCTCGGAACGAACACTGCCACATACCTGGAGAAATATTCATCATTTAGACACAACTTCAAGCCCTAGTAATTAAAATGATGGAGGCCTAGCCAGTACCTTTTTAGCAACAGGAGTGAGGTCTGGGCGGGACGCCATGCTCTGGTTTAGTTTGTTGACCTCTCGAGTATTGTTTGGATATTCTTTTTCCTGAAGATCTAAAGTATCTTCTCTGGCATCAGCTGATTCCTTGACAGTTTTTTTGGTAGTATCAACTTTCTTTGCGGCATCTGCAGACTCGTCATAGGCGTTTTTGATGGTATTGAAAGCACCTGAGAGAGAGAAAAACTCAATATGAGCAGAGTTTATTGGATTCTGAAATATGTTGAAGGCAAGTCATCTCAAAAAGGAAACAAGAAAAAAGAGAAAGCAGTTGGAACACATGATGAAATATGACAGCATTGAGCGTATCATGACAAGCGCAGTGAGGACTGAACAGGATCGAAACAGAAAAAGAATCTTCAGCAAAACACTGAAGTTCAAACATTACAGATGCATTTCATTTTTCTTTTTGTCTTTTTTTTTTTAATTCGAAAAGGCCCCGCCTCAGCAAGGAATAGTCTATTTATACTTGTGTGACAATAACGAATGGTAAAAGTAAGGTGTGCATCTGCAACCAACGACAGGTGGGTTGTTATGTTATCATTTGTCATTGAAGTTAAATGAAGCGGTTCGGAAATGATTTAACAATTGTCATTTTCTTGTGACAATTGTTAAATCATTTCCGAACCGCTTCATCCTCACTAGGGTCGCGGGGGGCGCCGGAGCCTATCCCAGCCGTCTTCGGGCAATAGGCGGGGGACACCCTGAAGCGGTTGCCAGCCAATCGCAGGGAACAAAAAGAGAGCGTTCAATTAACCTGCCATGCATGTTTTTGGAATGTGGGAGGAAACCGGAGTACCCGGAGAAAACCCACGCAGGCCCAGGGAGAAAATGCAAACTCCACACAGGGAGGCTGGAGCTGGAAGTGAACCCGGTACCTCTGCGCTGTGAAGTCAACGTGGTAACCACTGGACTACCGGGCCGCACAATTGTTAACTATGCATCGATTTTCTGATCCGCTTATGCTCACAAGAATTGCGGGGTGTGCTGGAGCACATCCCAGCTGTTATTGAGCAATGGATGGGGGACACCCTGAAGCGGTTGCCAGCCAATCGCAGGGAACAAAAAGAGAGCGTTCAATTAACCTGCCATGCATGTTTTTGGAATGTGGGAGGAAAACCGGAGCACCCGAAGAAAACCCCCTCACTCAGGCATGGGGAGAACATGCAAACTCCACACAGGAAGGCCGGAGCTGGGATAGAACCCACGACCTCTGCACTGTGGGGTCGACGCGCTAACTGTTACCTAATGAACTATTTTTAAGGCATGACTGTTACAAATATTAAAATATTTTGGCAGCAGTCAAACTGGTTTAAACAGCGAGCAAACTCCGCTCAGGGATCAAGGATCACTTTAAAAGTGAGTGTCTGACTGAATATAAAAGGTTTTATCACTGACCTGTGTTGCTGGGATTGATTGTGTTCTTCATGGCTTCTTTCTTGATGTTGTATTCAACAATTAGAGTGTCCAGCAGGACCTGAAGTTTGTCAAGCTCTTTGCTCGGATCAGGTTTTGGTGGCAGAGGAGAGAGGCCATTGTTTACATTGTCCACTTGCTCCCTGTGAGATAAATAGAACTAAGTGAGTGAACTCAAGCATTCATATTCATCCATCAACTTTATATCGCACTTATCCTGTTTGTTGCTTCACTTTGGGCATGTTTGCTGTAGCATATACCAGTTAACTTTGGGCAAGTGACGGCCCCTGAGCAGATTGCCAGTCAATCACAGGTCACATAGGGACAGATCACCATTCTCACTCACATTCACACTTTCACATAGTGGCAATTAACCGCCTGCTGCATGCCTGGAGGTCACGTGAATAAACTGCACCATCAGTGACATTATTAATATCAGGAAACATATTGAATTAATAATATCAATGTTAATAAAAATATTTCCACACCTTAATTTCTTTAGTTGGAACAGAGCATCATCAATCTGTCTTGTAGAACTGGGAGGAAGAGAGATAGAGAGCCGAATGAAATTCAGACGAGCTTCAAGGGCTCGAATACGGGGCTCCAAATTCCCAAGGTCGCCAGAACCTCCCGGACGAGAAGGGATTTTCAAGGTGAATTTCTCCAAGGCTAAACCGAAGCTTTGTCGCTGTGTATCCAAGGAGAAGAAGCAAGAAGGACACATCTTGCAATTAGGGAAAGAGTCACAGCGTCCTCTCATGCACGAGTCACATCGAGCGCCTGTGATGCCTGGACGACACAAACAGCTTCCCGTCTGCTTGTTACAAACTTGGGTGCCTTCAGGGTCACACAGACAAGCTGGGAACATCAAAGGAAAACAAACAGTTGAAATATGTAAGATTCACACAAAATGACGATGATTACTTGATTTACAAAATATGAATGCCAACAATCATCATCAAGGAAAGTAATGAGAATGTTTCTTCACATCTGTCATGACTTTATCCACACAGTATACACATATTGACTTTTGCAAGATTGAGGGATGTCAAAACATCAACCTCTGATAGTAGAAGGGTATAACTATTTTTCATGCGTCTGTGTTATTGTAATTACGATCATGAGAGAAAAAAAGACCACACAGAAGATATCAAGAGAAACCGACTTACGCTTGCAGCCAATGAGAGGATCGCCATATGAGTTGGCTGGGCAATCAGTACATTTTTGGCCTCCAAAGCCTGGCCTACATTGACACTGACCTGACAGCTAGAAAGAGAAACAGAAAAGGTAAAAAAAAGGCTTTCACCGAATGGAAAAACACAAACAACTGCATAATAATAAATGAAGTCAAGTCAGTGATTCTCAAAGTGTGGTGCTCTGGCTTATTATGAATAAAAATGATCTAGTCACTTTTATTTCCAAGAACCCTTTTAAAAAGTGGCCTAAAAATCTTTGGTTGACCAGAATTCCCAATACTTCTGCAACATTTGAGAAGTACACGTTTTCTCATGTTTTAGCCCATGGCGACATTTTACGTTAACATCCATCCATCGTCTATTTTCTGACCCGCTTTTCCTCACAAGGGTCGAGGGGCATGCTGGAGCCTATCCAAGCTGTCTTCGAGCAGTAGGCAGGGGTCACCCTGAACTGGTTGCCAGCACACATAGACGAACAACCATCTGTGCTCACACTCACACCTAAGGACAATTTAGAGTGTTCCATGAACCTGTCATGCATGTTTTTGGAATGTAGGAGGAAACCGGAGTCCCTGGAGAAAACCGACGCAGGCACGGGGAGAACATGCAAACTCCACACAAAAAGGACAGCCGGAATCGAACCCTGCACCTCTGCACTGTGAGGCCAACGTGCTAACCAGTCGACCACCGGGGCGCTTTTACATTAACATGTTTAAGCAATTAACCAACTGAGCAAGAAATTGAACTCTTCAAGGCTATAAAGTTGCATAGCCCCATTACTCAGAAATCATTCCTCATCGTGTAATTTCTCCCTTCATGCATGACTTTTTGTACAAAATCCTTCTCAATTAGAGTAAACAGCCTCCCGCTTCATATCATGCAGGGTGTCCCATTTTTATTGGAGGAACGAGAGCAGGAGCGAGTATTGTAGGTCACACCTGGTCACAAGTATCGCTGAAGGACCTTGTGGGGTCACAGTTGCAGAGTTCACAGCGCTGGAACTGCGGCGATTTCCAGTAGCCTCTTGCACACGATTCACAAGTAAGGCCATGGAAGTGCGGCCGGCAAGGACACTGGCCAGTCACTGAATCACAAATGTCTGATAGTGATCCCTCTGGAAAACAGGAACACTCTGGATAGAAGAAAGGGGGCGGGAGGGGGGGGGGGTAGAGGGAAACATAAATGAAATTCCTGACAAACATATGATTACAGTAGTACATGTCATGAGTGAGTAACAAAAGAAAAGAACAATATGTTGTAATTTCATTGTTATGGAGACATTTGATACCTTCACAACTTAAAACAGTTCCCAAGTCTCAATAGTAAGCCAAACTACAAAATATAGAATCTTGTACTACAGTCTTCATCACGCTGAAATCAATATGTTTTGAGGGAGCAGTTCTATTTCATGCAAATGAGTAACGCACCACTCTAATGTGCTGCTTACGACTTTTGTTACCAAGACTATCAGGAGCGGGGCTTGGGCCGAGAAACTTTGGTTTGTAGCTGTCCAGTGTCTGGAGAAAAATGTGAACGCATTAACAAATATATTTAGTGGATTGGCTTCTTTAGTTTCCGATGATGTCTTTTGAGTTTACACAAGACCTATGAAAAGTCTTTTGGGAGGAGATCTAACATTCCCCCTTTTTAAATGTATTGTAATAATTAATTGCATTGAATTAGTTTCATTAATAATCATTTAAGGAAATACAAATAGCGAAATGTTGCACTTGGTTTTTTTGTTTCGTTTAATATATACTGTATATCAATAAATATTACCTCAATGTCTTGAACATGTATTAATTTGCCCCAAAGTGACATGAATAATGTGCGGTGGAGACAGAAAACGTTGTTGAAAACAAGTCAAGAAACCAGCTGACTCACTTGTGCAACCCAGAGGATTGGATGCAGAAAGACCATAATAGCCTCGTTTGCACCGATCGCAGCGTGGCCCTTCCACATTCATTTTACACTGACACAGGCCTGTATTGTCATCACATCGTCCCCCATTCACTGTCCCTTCAGCATTGCAGACACAACCTAGAGGAGAATGGCTCAAATAAGGACAAACTGCACGAAATCCATGCAAGCATACTACTGTTTAGAATTCGGAAAAACTCAACACATGCACGACTACAAACAAACTTCAATTTTAAACTCAGGCATTTTTTCCCCCATACAAACGGCCTCCTTCTGATGACTTACGTATACAAGCATCGGGACGATCCATCTGGCTGTTGGGATTGGGCTGGTAGCCAGGGACGCACTGGTCACAATGTGGTCCTGTGGTGTGGTGCAAACATCCTTCACACACGCCTCCACTCCTCCGGCCGCTGGCTTCATACAAAACTTGGTCAAATCGACAGCGCTGGGCGTGGTTGTTACACTCACAGCCTGAGGTGTACAGAAAGAGAATTGAATAGCTACTACTTGGGGGTCAACAAACACAATCAATTCTGGAGTTTGCTGACAAATTCATTTGGTTTGGTTTCCCCATATAGTACACAACTCATAAAAGAACCATGTTGTGTTGTGGTCCAAACTCATTTCCCCAAACAGGCGGTTGAACCAATTACTGTCAGGGGGGCAAAAGAAGAGTAATCACGTTTTCAGTCATGGCTGATTCCTGTCATCTCTTCTTCCCAAATATTACAATCTCAAACAAGTTGTGTGAAGTGTTACAGTTTTCAATATTCAGACTCCTCCCATTGATCATCTCAACTCAGTGATTCCAGAACTTGTGGGCATGTGTCTTACGTCTGCAGGTGTGCGTGTTGCCTTCCTCCGCAGGTCTCCAGGGTAGATCATTGTAAAGCTCATCACAGCGCTCACAGTTCACACCAGCAGTGTTATGCTGGCAGTCACACTGTGGGCTCACCTGCAGTTGTTGACAACATTACCCACTTTCATTTATTAAGGGTGCGCGGTTGAAACAGGTGTGCATATAACAACACTAGTCGATCCGGCAAACAATCTTATCGATAGTTCGATCAAAATGATGTGGTTGTAAGCAATGGGAATCGAACCTTATTGACGGCTTCCAGCAAGCAGTGACTGGCATGTCCGTGACACATGCAGCTGCCCATCACTTTCATCTCCTTCAAGGCGAAAAACCTACTGAGAGACCTGCCCGGTTGACGTGGCACCTCGCCCAACTCGGCCAAGGTTACCCTCAGGCCTGTTAAACCAGTCGCATCTGAGGGTCAAAGAAAAGTCCATCAGAAGACTCATTTTTGTCATGATCCATAATGCAATCAAAGACATTTGGTCATTATCCAATGACAAGGGAATCTATCTATTGATCAATCAATCCATTGATCGATCAATACACACACACACACACACACACACACACACACACACACACACACACACACACACACAAAATTATTATTTTTTTGCATATTAGTAGGCTGACCCAATAGGTTGACATTAGTTTGTTTTCAGTGTCGGAAGTTAAATGCTTATTTACAATCATATATGTCAATTTTTGAAAATAAAATATTTTTGCTTAGTCCTAATCCTTTTTTTTTTTTTTTTTTGGTTTTGGGGGGAACTCCATGGTCCTTCTTAACTGGGGTTTCTAAGGGTCTCGTAACATCCTACATGCAATACACTCTAACTAACAGAGGAACACAAAAACTAACCTTTAATCTTTGGGTTGCTGGGATCTGGGAGATAAGGATAGTGCTGCAGTGGACTGAACTCGATCTGGAAAAGAGAATACTTCATGTGTGTGTTCTGCATTCATCATGCTGCATTCCATTTTTTTTCTTTTCCACCGCCAAGGTTTATGTATTGTGTCCTCACTTTAATTGGAGTCTACCATGAAATTACTTTTGTTGGAACAGCCACATCGTGTGGCACTTTAAACACAGACTCGGGGAAATATCAGAAAATAAACCCTAATATAAAAATTACAATATTTTTTACAGTTTATGAAAAAAATATATATAAAAGAAAATAAATCATGGCCATTTCAGAACAGTTGACTTTGGTAAGAAAAAACATGAGAACACAGTTAGCGGTATACAACTATGTATGTCTTGTCACTTCTTAATGGTAAATATGAAAAGAGCAAAAATGTTACTTTGAATGTAATGGGGACTAGACTCTGTATTTTATTTCAAATGCAAACATTATTGAGAAGACCTGAGCTGTGGGGATCAATGAAAAGTACATGAAAAATTGTTTTTGGTATTTTTACCATCAGAAGATTAAAAAAATGGAGGCTGTGAGAGAAATTGGGGTTGTGCTTACTGTATGATCTTGATATGGGTTTGTTTCAGTAGGGGGCAGCGTAAAACAATATTTCTGCTCCTCAGTAACGGGCGACGCGGTGGAGATCCCTGGAAATGATTTCTGGCAGTCTGTAGCTAAGTAGAAGGCAGGCTGCCATGTCCTGCCATTATCCAAAGACTTCTCTATAACCAAGGCACTTGGACGAGGCCCCTGCAGAGAAAATCAGATTCAGAAATGATAAGTGCGCTCAGGTCGAATAAAAGAAATGTTTGGAAAACACAAATGAGAGGAAAGGACATAAAACAATACTGATGGTTTATGAGAAACGCTGCACATTTTTACACACCTTAAATTTAAGGATCAGGTTGTCGAGCTTGAAAAGATTGTTGAGGTCCAATTGAAATGTTACTGGAGCCACCTCTAGAGGAAAAAAACAATCGAGTAAAAGCGCAATCATGCATTATTATCAAATATTGAGGAGAGAGAGGAGACAGTATTATCATCTAGATTCTAGAATATATATCACCCAGACCCGTCATGATCCTGTCTTGTTTGTTTAGTTTTTTCAGTCTCCAGCTCTTAACCTTGTTAGAGGTACAGTACCGAACCCATCAATTCATATGCACGTTCACCGAACCCTTCATTAGTGAAAAATAAAAATATGGCTTTTTACAAATTCAAGACATAAAAATTTATTAAAAACTGAAAAAAATTAAATAAAATTTCAAGACATAATTATAAGGTTTTTTTTTTTTTATTTTACGACGTACTATCACGACAGTCACACGTTGACTACTGAGCGAACTAAATTTCCCGCAGCACTGATTGGACAAGCAATGTCATCATCTGCAGCCAGCAATGGCGGGTTTGTCAAAACCAATTGACATCTTGAGTCAGGTGTGTCTTAACCGCCATGGCAGAGGCTCCGTCGAACCCCTGAGACCGATTCACAGAACCCCTGGGGTTCATTAGTTCATTACTTTTCTCCTTTAAAAGCCATGCCACGCTGACAGTCACAACTGACTGTCAGATTATCAAGCCTTGCTAACGTTTTAGGTTTGTTCTTGTCTTTTCCCGGTTGATTGTTACCAGCGTCCTTCGTTGCACTTTGTTGGGCTTGTGTTTTTGGAAATATAACTTTCTTCAAAGGCTCTTGTCTTTGTCTACGCTTGTGGAATCTTTCCGGACACCTGGAAGCTCAAGTTTTTTTGTAAAGAGAAACTTGGAGGTTTATCTTTGCTCATGCAATAATTTGAGGTGTTTAAAGAAAAGCAATTATAATTTTCAATGACTGTATATGTGGATTTTTGCTACTCGCTACGTGCTTCTTTTTTTCCTCCCAAAGGGGAAGTTTGAGTTTTTCCGTGCCCATTTGGGCGTAAAAAATCATAACATGTCATCAATCATTGTCAACTGGTGGCCTGTGAAACCCTTTGAGACGAATGGATGGATGGACTTAATTCACTTTTACATTTCCTGTAGGTTTTAAATCCTATTAAGTTTCTCTTGGGATTAGGATTGGGACAGAAACCCTTACAAAATAATGCCCATACACGTACAATAGCTGTATCTTCACACATGCAAATATTATCTGTGCATGAACATAGCTTGAAAACAAAATGGCTTGTTCTCCATTCACCGCTTGCGAAGAAACACCACACTTTTCAACGTTGCCTGAGGAAAAAAAACAGTGTGGCAATTTCATGAATTTTTTTGTGAATTTTCAGGCCTTCAAAAACAGCTGAGTTATTGTGACCAACAGTGTGTCGCAACAGCAACAGAATGAAAAAAAGTTTTGCTATTACTTTTCATTTTTAACATTTTCAGGTGAAACACAAACAGTTTCAAAACAATTGTCGAAAATCTTGAGCCGCGTTGGTAGCGCGGACCAATCACAAAGCACACAAAGCAACGGTGTGTTTGGCGGTGAGAGATGCAACTGCGACGACACAAACAAACCAAACATGGCGACACCGGTGGACGAATGCATGGACGCTGCAATTAATTAATAACATTTTAACACCCTTTATCCGCATGTTTAATTTGCAAAAAAAATAAAACAAACAAAAAAACTATCAGTCAACGCCATGATGCCATCTGTGTCAATCACTGAGGTAACTCAGCTGGTCAAAACTGGGTGCATGCCAGTGACGAAATTTTCATCCATTGTCGTGATTTGTCCAAAAAAAAAAATTGCTTGGTAGGCGTGTACGAGTTGCCTTATCACCCAATCAGCTCGAAGCATTGTAATGAATATCCCGCCTGTCCCGAGCACATCAGACAGGAGCAGTGCCAGATGTGGGAAAACTGCTTTGAATAATTCACATTATTGATCTGGTTCATACTTGGTAACAAAAAAATGGGGCCAAATTTGAAAAAAAAATTAAAATGGTGGACTTCCAGTTAGGTTTAGCATATAACTCCCACAGACATTTTTGTAGGTCTTGGGCTGCTTCATATGCCTACAACATTTCGTAGATGTTGGTGAAACATACAACTGGTACTTTTTCATCAAAACATTCCAGGTTGCACTACTGAACAATTTTTAAGAAAAGGCACAAAATATTGATTACTTTGTCAGTTATGATGCAAAGCGCAGTTTTCCTGCATGGGTAGACTAGACACTCAAAATCATCATTTTTTGGGGTGGTGGGGGGGGGGGGACACTGCATTGCCAAGGCAACATTTCACAAAGAATTACAAACTTCGTGTTTCAACACCTTGAAGGCTTAAACACTCTCTGAGCAAATATGAGATAGAGGAAAAAAGACAACAAAGAAATAAAGCATGTATTTTCTTTGGCCGGTAGGTGGCGATACCACTACGATGAAAAATAAGTTTGTAGATTTCTTCATGCCTGGACTCTCATCAAATGTGTGAAATTTTGACAAGATAGGATTATTTGGGTCAAGTTACAGAAGCCTTTTCTCATACTGTCAAATCATTAGAGCCGTGGCGCTGTTGAGGCCAAGCCCTTTGCCGAAATGTCAAGTTATTTTGTGCAAGGCGTTGATCAATAACTTCAGGCTTTATTGACAAATGTTCATTTGGATCCATTCACTGGGCTCTGTGCATTACAGTCAAATGAAAAAAAAATTGCATTTTCTGTCACTACTCGGTGGTGCTATATTACAAAATATTGTCATACAGATGTGAATACTGTATTAATATTTATGGAAAATATGTGGCGGGTTCAATTCCAGCTCCGGCCCCCCTGTGTGGAGTTTGCATGTTCTTCCCGTGCCTGCGTGGGTTTTCTCCGGATACTCCGGTTTCCTCCCACATTCCAAAAACATGCTTGGCAGGGTGGTTGAACACTCTAAATCAGTGGTTCTTAACCTTCTTAGAGGTACCGAACCCAACCCGTTAATATGCACATTCACCGAACACTTCATTAGTGAAAAATAAAAAAATATATTTTTTACAAATTCAAGATTTAAAAAAAACCCGCAATAATGTAAATAAAATTTCAAGAGATAAGTATATATATATATATATATATATATATATTTTTTTTATTGTACGATGTACTATAACGACAGTCACACGTTGGCTATTAAGTGAACAAAATTTCCCACAGCACTGATTGGACAAGTAATGCAATGTGATCATCTGCAGCCAGTGATGGCCAAATGGGCGTGTCATAACTAATTGACATGTTGAGTCGCATGTGTCTTACCCTCCATGGCAGAGGCTCCGTCGAACCCCTGAGACCGATTCACCGAACCCTTTGGGTTCGATCGAACCCTCGATCGAACCCAGATTAAGAACCACTGCTCTAAATTGTCCCTAGGTGTGAGTGTGAGCGCGGATGGTTGTTCGTCTCTGTGTGCCCTGCGATTGGCTGGCAACTGGTTCAGGGTGTCCCCCGCCTACTGCCCGAAGACGGCTGGGATAGGCTCCAGCACCCCTGGCGACCCTTGTGAGGATAAAGCGGATCGGAAAATGGATGGATGGATGTAAAGTTTGGTTTTTTTGGAGCATGTGCACGCAAGATGTTAAGCATTTCCTCTTTTGTGGCGAAGGTAATATGAAACGCAAAATCCCATATATGTTATTTTAAAGTCACGTTTTTTTTTTTTTTGTTTTTTTTCCTGTTGTTGTTCCAGGTCTTGAGATGATTGCTGTACGGCGGTACCATCATCGTATTCATCACCGGTGCGGGCAGCTGTTTTTTAACATTCGCCTCGAATGTTTTGAGGTCGGAATGTGACAATCTGAGTGTGATAAATCCGACTTCCCACCATCCTTGAAGTCTTCTGAAGTCTTACATGATTTGTCTTCCGTGTTGATGACTTCTATGTATTGAACTTTATTGTCAGCTTTAAATGATTGCATTAAATTCCATTATGGGTTGAGTTGTGGGAATTCTGACAGGACGCAACAACTCTCTCACCTGAACTGTGCCTCAGTCTACCTCAATTCCTTCTCATCGAACCCCAATTATTCAACAGAACAAAAGTCACCCCATGCTTTTTTCAAATTTTTTTTGGCCAACCTTTAATGGACTGCCACCATCTCTCTGGTCCAGCAGTGGAGAGCACTTCCTTGACAGTGTGGGCCAGTGGTCCATTTGGGTTTCTGGAGTCACATGGGCAGCACTTCATCTTCCTCTGAAGAATAGAAAACAAGAACAATAGCTGAATCACAGCCAATGCCAATGAATGGTCTTTGCACCAAAGGTGACACAATACCTTGGTGAAGTACGGTCGGCCACATTGGCACAATTTATATACATACTTGCAGCCATATCCGCAACCAAGAAGTCATTGTTTATCATAATAGTCACAGTGAGGGTTTTATGAGATAAAATGCACACATTCACATTAGCAGGAACAACGCTAAGTAAACAGCAATGTTTTGCTGAGCTTAATTTCAAACAATGCCATTTTTGTGTGTCCGATCTCATCGTCTATTTCTATCTCACGCACTGATTGGCTAGGCCAAAACCATTTTACATAATGTGATAGGTGGCACATTTAAATGATCTCGAAAAAAGCACGATGACAGAAAAAAATAATCTTCAAAATTCGGAAATTTGCTTTTTACTTCGTTTCTGCTCGTACTGGACAAAACTGGTGTATATGTGCATTTTATTTGAAACCATGAATGTGGATGGTATAATAAATGCTGATTTCTTGGCCATGTTGTTTCTTTGTTCTGGTGTGAAAGCAATTATTTTGATTGACTGTAAATATTAAGTGTTAAGTGTTCTATACTCATAACAGCTTCTTTTACAATTAGCAGTGAGATCAATCATAAGCTTAGTTTTTCTATATGCAGCTGTGTGGTAGAGTAACAAGGGTATAAGAACACTGCATCCATTTGAAAATTAGAGAAAAGTCACAAGTTTCAAAATGTGTGAGTGGCCAGAGAATGACCAGGGGTGGCCATGAACACCCCTGCTCACCACATAGCTCTGCCCTTCTGCCTACACAGGACTGCATTTACTCATGGTTGGTTGGTGCTGAGCGTGTTCATCATAAGGGAATTATGGACCCATGAGCAACTTCAAATTTGTCCCTTTGATTGTGCCTCCACCGCTAGATAAGTCACTGAAGCACAGCATCGGATCAATAAATAGGTTTCTCTCAGATTTTAGGACACTGGCGTCTAATTGTAGTTATTTTCTTTCAATATTTGTTGCTTTTGTACCATAATCCTCTATTCTATACTATTCTTTTCTATTTTGGTCTATTATAGTCTATTAATGTTAAGTAAAGCTTTATAGTATATTTTGTCCTGCACTATATTATTTTCATGTTTACTTGTTTTGCAGTAAAGTATGTGTTCCAGGTGTCTTTCTGTGTATTCATAACAAACATTTGTGCCTGCAAGTTAATTTTTGTATGGTACAGTATATATGTTTATATCCTCTCATAAAGTTTGTACTGTGATGCATTAATTTGCCTTGACAGCATTAAATGAATAAATAAGTTAACGTGGTGACATCCCAGTTGCTACTGTTGCCACTTAAGTCAATATTTAGTCACCCTGCTCTGTCCTGGAAGTGACTGCCACTCTCGCACACAGAATGAGAAACTGTCCGCCTATCCGCTAGGGAAAAGTTCCCAACCAGTTGTTCGTTGTTGCAACATAAATGTTTCACCAAAGTTCATTACGCTTACGTGCCTCAGGTCACACATTATGAATTTATTTATTTATTTATTTTGTCTGCTAAAGTCCAATATGAGTTCAGACGGTGGTTTTGAGTTGTTCAATCAAACAAACAAACAACATCAAACAAATTAGTGGCAGAGGTTACTGAAATAGTTTGAATCTGTGTTTGACCTTCCCTTATTTGAGACATATAGAGACATTTACCATTTAAATGGTTTAACCATTTCAATGCACTTGGTGTCATCCGCACATTTACAAATGTTGCAAAAATACTCAGCAAGCTCACTGACAAATGAACGTAATCCAGCAACCTCTGCACTCTGTATTTTGAATGTTTGAATTGAAAAGCATTCACAGTTTTTTGTTCATTTGTTTACTTATTGTCTTTTTTTCTTTTACAAACAAGGAGAAAAACAATAGATAAAACTTGATCAGGGAATTAATTTTTTTTCAAAGTTTGGTGAATTAACCCAAAATGACCAGCAATCCAGTAGAGTGCGCCACATAAACCTGAGCAGATTTGATTCTGAGTAAAGTCCTGCTGTTATTTGAGCATTTATTTTTAACCGTTTGTTGCTTTTGGCACAGTTCTTTATCATCTCAAACAAACATGGCATGTATTTGCATTCATTTCTTGCCAGTGATCTGATGCGTGACAAATTAAATAAATGTGAACCCAAGTAAAGGTAATGTGCAAAGATAAAATTGAAAATTATTTTAAAAAATGCATTCAGTACAAACCCCCCCCAAATTTCAATATTAATTGCAAACGTGTCCGTACTGGTTCCAAGGATGCACTGGTTTCCTGATGACATTACTAATGGTGTCAAAGGTTCTGCATATTATTGACTTTGACGAAGTCAGCATGACCTACGAACTATATGATCCATATAAATTCATGTTTAAAAATCACTATTTAACAACCAAATCCAATAGCTGCACTGCCCTTCAATCTATCTTTTTGAATCACTGCTTCTGGTATAACGTTTTGCACGAGAATAGATTACGATATGGGTTATCCAGTCAGCTTTGTTTGTATAACAAGCCAATAAATTCCTACCTCAAAATCAAATGTGTTTTTCTTGAATTGTACATTTAAAAATACATTAGATATTCATTTCGGATTTTGATTATTAATATATTCCAGGGCACCAAATATATGGTCAATGCTCCCGAGTGAGGCTGAAGAATGGAGCAGTAAGCTGAGAAAGCGTTCCCCACACCATCTGATTCGTGAGCTTAGTTGATTTGGGGTCTTAATCATTGTTGATCTTTATTGTTCGCCATAAGTGAGTATGGCAACTCTGAGATAAACATGGGTGTTGTTTTCTCCTCTCCCTGTCTGGTCAAAGTCACGCAGATAAATAAAATAAATATGGATCACCTCCAGAGAGGGGGAGAGTACACGCCTAACATGCCTAACATTCCCTCAGGCAGATTCACATTGAGAACATAGGCTGCACTCAGAAGAAATGAATGGGAGGGGAGCGCTTTTTATTTTTTATGAGAGACAAAGTGTCCCATAACCGATGTGTGTGACAGAGAGCGGCAGGGGAAGAACCCGGAAGAGAAGGCAACGGCAGTAACTGAGGACAAGTGCATTGAGCGTGAGAGTGCCAGATTTTGTTTTCACAAAAAAATGCATTCTACACTGTTTAGCCTCCTATGGAGCCCCTAACGGGAAACAAAAAAAAATGTTGCGTTCCCTCGCAAAGTTTTGCATTCCCTCATAAAACTTTGCATTCCCTCGCAAAGTATTGCGTTCCCTTGCAAAATGTTGCATTCCCACGCAAAGATTGCGTTCCCTCGCAATTGTTGCATTCCCTTGCAAAGATTGTGAGATATCGCAATCTTATTTTTTTTTTTTGTAAGGAGAAGCTTTTTTTAAATGCACGATTTTGTACTTCCGGGTCAGCTTGTCTAATGTCAGCTTCACTCTCATGCACGGCTGATTGAGAGACGACACTACTTCGGGGAAGGAGAGAATCACGGGGGAGAATCAAGAACAGATGTAATGTCGTTGTATTTCAAGCTAATTATCAAACTAAAATTCAATGAAAATAGCCAACAGGTGAAAACACGCCATGTTTGTTGTTTTCGATGACCCGGAAGAACACTCTAAATTGTCCCTCGGTGTGAATGTGAGCGCGCATGGTTGTTCGTCTATGTGTGCCTTGCGATTGGATGGCAAACAGTTCAGGGTGTCCCCCGCCTACTGACACATTATAATTCATAACACTGTTATTTTTGGTTTGAGCAAGTCTCAACGTTGAGCTTTTGAGAGAGGGAGAGTGTAAAAGTAAATATTGTAAATGAAAAAGAAGTAAATCATTAACATTTCAGATGATCCCGTAGGCCTTTATTTCAAAATGGCTTGCATGCAAGATAAGATAAGATAAGAAAAGAAAACATTTATTTGTCTCACAATGGAGAAATTCCCAATTTATTCATTCATTCATTCATTCATCTTCCGAACCGCTTGAACCTCACTAGGGTCGCGGGGGGTGCTGGAGCCCATCCCAGCTGTCTTCGGGCAGTAGGCGGGGGACACCCTGAATCGGTTGCCAGCCAATCGCAGGGCACACAGAGACGAACAACCATCCACGTTCACATTCACACCTAGGGACAATCCAGAGTGTCCAATCAGCCTACCATGCATGTTTTTGGAATGTGGGAGGAAACCGGAGTACCCGGAGAAAACCCACGCAGGCCCGGGGAGAACATGCAAACTCCACACAGGGAGGCCGGAGCTGGAATTGAACCCGGTACCACCGCACTGTGAAGCCGACGTGCTAACCACCGGACTACCGGGCCGCCCATTCCCAATTTACAGCAGCAAAATTATGTAGGGATGCAAGTTTCGTGCTGAGTCTGTGAATGATCTGGTGGTTGGTGTTGCAGACTGTTCCCGAGATAAAAAATGTTGGTGAAAGGGTGCCGTTGCAAAATGAGGATCTGGCACCAAAATGAAACTGACTAAGAGGGCATTGGGCAGTCCAGCCAAAACTACCACAGACATTCGCTGTATGTGTTGTCGGCGTGTTCACCATGACCTCTGCCTCATATGCCTCCATGTGTTGCAATCACCAGGTACAAAGACATGATTCTGATGTATGTGTGTGTGTGTGTGTGTGTGTGTGTGTGTGTGTGTGTGTGTGTGTGTGCGTGTGTGAGATCTTCCGCTACTGAAAGAGACGTTTCCCCAAATCCAATTATTATTATTATTTTTTTAATCATCTGATGAATTACTCTATAAATGTATACTATCTAGGAACATTTAAAATATTTGACGTTACACATGCTGCAGTACATAATTTTTTAGGGGCAAACAGTTGAAACAAACAAATGTGATGTGTCCTTTACAGATCCACAGACTAAAACATTTATGACCGCTAGTTTTAGACTTTTTTTTAGCCTTTATTGATGTGAACTATGGGCAGCTGACATGTTCATGTGTTTTAGTTTTGACATATGATGAGCTGAGGCAAATGTGATAAACAATTGGCATTATTTTATCGTGTCCCTTCGATGTCAAGAAGTGTCAACATAAAGGCCTCATAGAAACAAACTTCAAACTCTGTGTCAGGAGCTTTCGTGAGAATTTTGCTGGCTCGTACCTGTTGGTATGGCGTGCAGTACACTTCGGGGCCTGTCAGCCCGCATGTTGATGAGGCATGGAGCTGATCAGCCCGGCCCACAAGAAGGTCGCTGCTGCGTGGGTAACAAGCACCTTGTCTGCAGTCAGTCTGGGCGTGAGATACCGTAGCCACGGCTGGAAGAGGAAATTCTTATGTTACTTCTAAGATCCTGGCTTTGTCAGAGGTAACCCATGGAATTCATCCCCTTTGCATTTTGAAAGTTCCATCAATTTATTGTTTTTCCTTGTCTTTTGTGTGCTTTCACACCAATTCAAAATGAGGCTGTCACTCTATCTATCTATCTATCTATCTATCTATCTATCTATCTATCGGTCTGTTTGTCTGCCTGTCTGTCTACCCATCTATCTGTCTGTCTTTCCATCAATCTCCATCTGTCTGTCTCTCTACCCACCTACCGACCTACCTACTTATCTATCTATCAATCTATCTATCTACTTACCTGTCTGTCTGTCTGTCTGTCTGTCTGTCTGTCTGTCTGTCTGTCTGTCTGTCTGTCTGTCTGCCACCCTGCCTATCTAACTCTCCATCTACCAACCTACCTACCTAACTACCTACATATTTACCTGTCTGTCTGCCTGTATGCATCTACTCAGCTACGTACCTGTCTGTATCTCTGTCTATCTGTCTATCTATCTATCTATCTATCTATCTATCTATCTATCTATCTATCTATCTATCTATCTATCTATCTATCTATCTATCTATCTATTTACCTGTCTGTCTGTCTGTCTGTTTGTCTGTCTGTCTGTCTACCTACCAACAACCTACTGACCTACCTACCTATCTACCTGTCTGTCTGCCTATCTCTCTCTATCCATCTACTTACGTACTTAGATATCTACTACTAATCATAACATAGGGTCAACTAATCCTACTATGTCCATGTTTCTATATGTCCATGTTTCTATCTATCTATCTATCTATCTATCTATCTATCTATCTATCTATCTATCTATCTATCTATCTACCTGTCTGTGTGTCGGTCTGTCTAACCTCTACCTACCGACCGACCGACCGACCTACCTACCTACCTACCTACCTACCTACCTACCTACCTACCTACCTACCTACCTACCTACCTACCTACCTGGCTGCCTATCTATCTCTCTATCCATCTTCTTAGTTACTTACCTGTCTATCTATCTATCTATCTATCTATCTATCTATCTATCTATCTATCTATCTATCTATCTATCTATCTATCTGTCTGTCTGTCTGTCTGTCTGTCTGTCTGTCTGTCTGTCTGTCTGTCTGTCTGTCTGTCTGTCTATCTATTTCTCTTTACAGCAGATCGCATACTTCAAGCGAATCATTTGACAACGTTGGTTGTTATTTAACTTCAGTGTGCTGCTATTTTGAAAACGTCCACACAATCAGTCTTGTAAGAAAGGAAAAGCAGGCCCAAACTAAGTCCCATCTGCGATAATAACTCTTTAAACATGTGCCATCATGACAGAAAGCATGCAGGTTCATTCTTCGTATGCGGTATGTGTGGTATATTAGCTACCACTTGGTTCAACTCCAAGATTCCATTCACTTATGGACAGAAACATCAGATTTTGGGCTGAAACATGGCACCAGAGAAGAGTGAAGGAAAAAATTGAAGGGGGAAAAAAATTCTTACCTGTTAGAAGTAAAAGTAGCATCATTTTAGGGTTTATTCATGTGCAGCTCTGGAAGAGAAAAGGAAGCCAAAATATTAGCTTTCATCGGCAAAGAGAAGCAGACTCCAAAGCATCTCAATGTGGATTTTAACGTGAGGGTCACCTCGTCGTCAATGTCCAAGTCCGGTTACTTGTGTTGCTGCCTTGCTGCCCTTATACAAACTGTAGACTCACCTGGACGATATGATAGAGTGTGTGTCAGAGTCACACCCTTTAGCACCACTCCCATGTCTCCATGAATCACGCACACACACGCACGCACGCACACACGCACGCATGTCACACATTGAGCATATTGTACACACACTTCTTCGAGTACCTCACGAGACCTCAATTGAGACCACCAGAAAATGAGTTTTGCATTTGCTTTTCTGTTCTTACAACACTGGGACTGGTCATAGAAGATGAAAATGAGAAAAAGAAGGATACCAACAATAGCACATGAAGACGACTCACTTATTGTCTGCCTTCGGAATGCGACATTATTTTGAAGCGCCGAGGAATTGAGGCCCATAATGTCCATAGGGGCTCACTTTCAGACATATCAATCCAAATATCACTCATCTAAGACATTCTTACATTTTATATCTCATTAATTATTCTTAATATTATTATTACAAATGTCTGAACTGTTTAGTCTCACCTCATGGAATGCGGCCACGGAGTCTAAATTACTTGTAGCTCCTGAATATTCATTTATGTCAACACAAACAAAGGAATCAGTCAGTAATCTCTGCTGCGTTGTGCTGTAAAACAAATAACAACACATATCAACAGCAGACACTAACCCAGCCGCTGGGGGGCAGTGCCCTCCCCTGGGGGTGCACTGTTCCCCAGTGCCGGTCCCAAGCCCGGAGAAATGGGGAGGGTTGCGTCAGGAATGGCATCCGGCGTAAAACTTTTGCCAAGACGACCATGCGAGTTGGTAGGACGGTTTACAGGGGCGGATGGAAATTACTGACTCGCTGTGGCGACCCCTGAATAGGGACGTGCCGAAAGGAGAAGAAGAAGAAGAAGATCAACAGCAGACACTACAGTTGCCCTGAGGGCTTTAGGTTTACTCACTTGTGTGCAAAGGTAGCCTCAGGGCCATTTGAACACCCGCGCATAATATTTTTGTACTCTCATGACAGACATGCTTACCAATACCAAGCACAGGGAGTGTCTTGTGATTCAACGCGTGCGCACTCACACACACACAGACGACACATCTCAGACAAGTACCGTCATGCCTTCTGCAGTTCTGTGGAGGTGTTCTTCATTTCTTAAGTAGCAACTTGGTATCTTCTTTCTTTGAACACCAGCCCAAGGTAATGGAATGGTAGAAAGAGATTTTAATGCTCATTGGCTATTTGAACAAATGTATAAAACCGTGAAAACACACTCCTCAGGTTATTAACTATTTACTGTACATCAAATGCCGCCCCTCCCCACCCGCCCAGATCCTGAGTTTGTACGATTCACTATGTCAGCATAACCTGTCCAAAAGTTTAAAATTCAAAATTCCATCATGTATGACATCAGGTGAGATGTTGGCGTATCGTACATGACCTTTCGTAAACTTCACTCAACCTCTGTTTAGCACGCACGTTTTTTTTTTTTTTTGTGGCCTTTTTGCAGCATGTATTTGTCAGGAATGACCAGCCTTAAAAAAGACTGTTATGAAAAGATGGACTCGCATTAAAAGTGCTAAGATTCCAGTATCACTATTGGGTGATCAATTCTAATTAAGTGGTTTTTTTTTCGCTTTATAGTGGTTGACTTCTTTCTGTACTCATAAGAATGGTAAGCATATTTTAAGACAGGTTCTGCTGTATCACATTATGTCATTTTTGGTCTTCGTGTCTTTTAATCACAGTGCTTGGAAAGGAAATGGTTTTTTTTGTGTGTTTTTTTTCGCCATCAATCAAGAATACAATCGTCCTAGACACAGTCACAACCTCCAGGTCCCAAGAAAAGTCCTTCGACAAAGCTAGTTCCACTTTGTGTGTGATATTTTACTTTGTATTATCTCCACAACAAACACAAATAAGAGAGAGTAATCATTCAAATTATCTTAACCCTTTCAGGGACAGCGGTTACTAAAGTGGACAGCTTATCATGTTATCAGGTTATAGGGCGCATGAAAGGGTGAAAATGTGTGGATTTTTGGATGACATCCTGCTACATTAGTGTGAGGATAAGCTCTCATATTATCATCAAGTCTTGGATTCAGCTACTGCGTTTCCACATTTCCTGTACAACCCATTCTTAGTCATCATCTGACACATGCATTTCTGTGTCTGTGGGACTGAGGGCTGTACAATTCCACTCAGACCAAAGGTGGCAGCAGCAGTCTCAGGGTCAGAGGAGGTGACATTTACACAACCTTTCCTCTAATTCTGAATCTGTGGATGTGGATGTTTTTGATATAAAGTCTGCAAACATGTAGGCAAAGCACCATCACGTGCATGACAGCGCGTTTTGACCTCGGGTACTCCAACCCCTTCAGATTGTTACCTCATTCGCCTACTGATGACACATCAGGAGCAATTGGGGGGGGTTCAGTATCTTGCTCAAGGACACTTCGACATGGTCGTTATGGCCGGGGATCAAACCACTAACCTCTGGGTTGAGACATAACCACTGTACGACTGAGCCATCATAAAAACAAAATGAAAAAACGGAGGTGAAGTATGTGAAATATTTCAAACTCTTTATCCATTCAAAATAAAAATGATGGAACTTTAAAAAATAATACACTGATAAAAAAGATCCTTTGGCTTTACTTAAGTCGAACCTGTACCAGTACATCGGTTGCAAATGTGGCAAAACAATGAAATTTTCTTGTGTTTTTCTCAAACATAAACACATAATAAGTACTAATATGTTTTCATCATGTGCAACCAAAAATCAAGTACCTGTACTTTTTATTTCAGTGTCGTGAATTGTTTTACTTCACAATACTGGAATTTAAGCCGAATAAGACATATAAGATCCCATTCTTCTATGTCTTATTCGAAAACAGAAGATAGGTGATAATGATTTGACAGAAATGGGGAATCAACACTCATGCGGCTATGTCCACGCTGCCTACCATTTACCAAATGGGAAGTGGTTGAGCAAAAGATCCACGAAATGTTGGCAGCCTAAGTCATCGAGCTGCCAAAAAGCCCATGGCCAGTAGCCGTGGTTCTAGTTCAGAAGAAAAATGGGACATGGTGGGTTTGTGTGGATAACCGTTGCCTCAATGAGGTCACCTGAAAAGACTTAAACAACTGTCTTGAATCGATGATGCCCTCGATTCCTTCACCAGGTCCAGGTAGTTCTGTTTATTTCATTTGCTGAACAGCTATTGGAAGGTAGAGTTGGCACCAGAGGCATGTCCTCAGATTGCATTCTACATAGGCCAAAACTATGGCAGTTCCAATTGATGCCATTTGGACTTTGCAATGCCCCAGCCATCTCAGAACGGCTAATGGAGAGGGTCCTGGCTGACATTCCACAAGCAAGTTGCGTCTACCTGGATGACTCTTGGTCCATACTGCCAGCTTCCAGAACACCTTGGACCATTTGAAGGAAGTCTTCACTGCAATCGGGAAGGGTGGACTTTGCCTGCATCCGAAAAAGTGCTGCCTGTTTAGACGAGAGACATTTTTCCTAGGACGCATCGTTAATGTAACTGTGGTAACCACAGACCTGAAGAAGTCTGAGGCTTTGAAGAACTCGGCCGTGCCAAAAGACTTGGGTGAGCAGCGCAGTTTTCTCAGCCTGGCATTATACTACTGCCGCTTTGTGAAGGACTTTGTCTCCATCACCAGCCCACTGCATCAACCGACTCAAAAAGGCCGGCTGTTCGAATGGACAGAGGAATGTGAACATGGTTTTCTCCCTGCTCCAGTCGGCACTGGTGGAGGCACCTGTACTTGCCTACCTCAACATCCAGCAGCCTTTCATCATGGATAAGTATTCGATATAACAAACCATCCATGCATCCATTCTCTACTGCTTATCCGAGGTCTGTCTCATGGGCAGCAGATTTAGCGGGGAAGCCCAGACTTCCCTCTCCCTAGCCATCGGAGCCAACTCGCCACCAGGAGGTGTTCAGTTGACAGCTGTCCCACTCTTTTCACCAGTGTCCAAAACATGGAGCAGAAAATGCAATGACAGGGCCACAAAGTAAATCATCAAACTGTGACGAAGGCTGTCCTTGTTCCAAGTGCAGAACGAGGGAGTCCCCAAAGCGTGCACATTCAGCACACCCACCAAGGAGCTGCTGTTTCATGTATAGGCCATCCCGCCCACCCGATGGCGGAGACTGGCTACCCTCTCACCCATTGGGGTGAACTCCAATGTACAGGCCATGAGCCGGAGGGCAATAAATATGCCCACACCTGCTTTGCTCCTGTCACTGGGGGCAGCTCCAGAGTGGAAGGGAGTCCAAACTCTCTCGAGAGAACTGGTACCAGAGCCCTGACTGTATACGGAGGAAAGTCCAATTATGTCAAGTCGGAACTTCTCTGCTTCGCACACCAGCTCGGGTGCCTTCCTTGACAGAAAGGTGACATTCCATGTCGCTAGAGCTAGCTTACGTAGCCAGGGAACGGACTGCCATGGTCCCCTCCTTTGACTGCTGCCCAGTTCTCAAAGCACCCAACCCTTTTGGCCTTTTCCACAGGTGGTGAGCTCATGGGAAGGAGGACCCCTATTGCCTCATCGGGCTGACCCAGCTCTTTACCGAGCCTTTGATTTCACTTTAAAGTTTAATTGGACCAAAGTTCACAGTACTGTACATCCTGACTTCATTTTTTATTGGTAAAACAGAATACTCATCATGAATAGGAAAAGGCCTACATTTTGGTCGAGTCCAGACACTACAGCTCGAATGTTTTACAGAAACTGAAACGACTAGAATTCTTCAGAAATAAGGTAGTACAGTATCATTAGAAAGCTGACAAATTAAAAAATCTTGGCCTGCAAGAGATATTGCTTGAATAGCACTTTTTTTTTTTTTTAACATGGCAGGTAGGGAGTTGAGCACACACAATGAATAGATATGAAGAGGCCGAGTCACCCGCTAAATCCCACGATTTAGGCTAAATCTCGAGAAGGAGCCATGTTTGTGATTCAATGGAACTATTACCATTGGTGTTAACAGTTTTACAGAAAAAAAAAATCACAGGAATCATGTATTTTTAGCGTGTGTATAAGCCTGTTTGAGTGGGTGATGTCACAAGATTGATTCTTGCATTTAGGTACACCATGAAAAATCGTCAACTCTTCCACTCCCGCACAAACACAACTTAGAAAGAGGCGCTTTGGAACTAAAACATGGTACCGTTTGATTTCATATGAATCAGTGCTCAGCAGTACCGACCCAAATCGGATTTTTAAAAAAAAGCACCGACTTCAGGACCCATCCTTTTTACTGAGTCCACACATCACACATATTTGTCTGGTGTCCAGGGTTGCTAAGTTGGTGCAGTCACAAGCACCACCCGCCACTCCACACTCCCACCACAAAACACACACTCAATCCCACCAGGAGAGCACGAGACCCCCAGCCAAGGCAGGGTCTAGACAGGCATGTCGGGGCAGTAACAAATCTCAGCACCTTTGGCCATGTCTAACTGAGAAATTTACTCACTTGGATGCGGGTACACTAAACAAGTGTCTTGTAAAGCAGTGTGGTCTGAAATGCTTGGCACACTTATTTTATTGTGGTTATTGTTGTGAGACTAATCTGACATGAACTTGGGTTAGGGTTCGTTGTATGTGCTACCCTCAATTTAACTGATTGCACATTGTCTGGCCTCTAACCTAAAGACCTTTCCAACTTGGTCATTGAAGGCACTCAAACCTCCTGGCCACGATAAAGTGGTAATCTCTCAAATGGATGTTTTTGTATTTAAAAAAATATATATATATTATCTGTAATTTTTAGGAGGATGCTTTTGTTTATTTATTGATTTTTAAAAATACAATTCAAGAAATAAAACAAAAGTTATTAGCCTAGAAAAACAAACAATTTAACAGTTTGGTCTGCTGGATGAGACCATTACGTATGTCAAAAACAAAGAAAGGTCCAGGCATCTTGGTATCCTGAAATCAACTGAAAAAAATAGCAATGAGCAAGACATTAAAACAGTAAGAAGTGGAGCAGAGGAGAGAGGCATGAGATAATAAAAATATGTGAAATATAATATATTTTGGGGAATTAAATTTTTTTTCTGGGGAGGGGCATTTATTTGAGGGGGGCCAGTCTCACTTTTGCCCCTGCCTCGACCCGCTCTGTCCCCAATCTGTCAAAATGAGCCTGGTGCCCCACAGCAGTTTATTTTCTTCCTTTTCTTTTTATTTTCGGTGGTGAGGTAAGCACGGTTAAGCTGGTTTGCCCACCCAGTACCCACTACTCAGGATAATATTTGGAGTCATCCAACAACTGGATCTTTGCAAACTTTAAGTTTTGGACAGAGGGGGAATGCTCGAATTCGACCTGATTGTCGGTATGTTTGTTTATTTTGTGCTCAATAATAGCAATAAAACCAGGCTCAAAAAATAAGCCGTATTTTTGTGAATTCGTCACTTGCAATTACTACATGACATAGGTGCGCACAGTTACTTGGATCCACGTTAAAATAAAGAGCAGATTTGAACACATAATTGCTGACAACCAGTAGGAAACTTCAGAAAGTACTCTCTGGCTTTGAGCGATATAACTTGTGTTGTGCTTGGTCAACAGTAGACGTGACATTTATTGGGCAAGGACGTTTTGTCACAGAAGCTCTGGGCAGCAGCCCAAGAGCTGCACAACGGCACGGCTGCCCTGGTTTCCTCATGAATATTGGGCA
The DNA here is from genome assembly GCF_001891065.2 of Hippocampus comes. Taxonomy (NCBI): domain Eukaryota; kingdom Metazoa; phylum Chordata; class Actinopteri; order Syngnathiformes; family Syngnathidae; genus Hippocampus; species Hippocampus comes. The sequence continues at coordinate 340,122 of NW_017805144.1, read as the reverse complement.
AGTGACACATTATGGGTGGGGACAATTTGGATATAAGTGATCACAGCATCGAGTCAAAGTAAGTTGCTCAAACAGACGACAAGTCATTATTAAGATTAGCCTCTCGTTGACAATGGCAACGGTAAGTTTTTCTGACTTTAATATGAATGGGTAAAAACTTTTGCTTGATGTTCACAATTTTTGCTCATGGAAACATCCACAATTAGTGTCATTCTGTATTTCATTGTGTTTTATTTCAAGCAACTAGAAATATATCATTATAACTTTGCATGCATTTTAACTGTAAAATCCATGATTCATCTTCAGTCCCGGATGGGAACTAATATCGCCTTCAGTTACTTTTACTATGGAGTAGATATTTAACTGCCATGCAAAACAATCAAGCTTATCACAGTGGTCATTCCAAATCACTCGCAACAGTAAAAGTGCAAGCACAATTAATCATTAATAAATGAGTAATGGCTGAATGGGCACCGCTATTTTGACCAGTTTGAACTAATAGTTCATTATTCTAATGAAATGAGAGCTGTGAGACAGTGACTGCAGTTTGATGCAAAATTAAACATTGTGAGGTTGTTGACACGCACGTCAAAGAAAGACAAATCTTTGGTCAGGACCTTTCATTTGGATAAGCTGTTACAACACAGTCATCAGTCTATATTTCCGAAGCAGGGTAATATGCTAAGCAATGATTTGCTTTTTTAATAACCAAAATATTGCCCATAATATTTGATTGCCAGTGTAATAATTCATAAGTCTCAGATTCCCCCCCACCTCATTACAAAAAAATTATGTATTTATTCATTTATGTATTGATTACAGGCTCCACCCAACTCTTACAAATCAGCTGAAGAGCCACTGGAGACGAAAAGCATGCAAGAGTTTATACTCTTCGCCAAAGACATGCTCAGTCAGAAACCCAGTCGACAACTGATCAAGGTTTACCTCATGGGCTCTGCTTTTGCAGTACTGGGGACTGTCATCGGACTGATTGAGATGGTGTCTCACCCATTCTCTTCAGGAGAGCCAATGGACGCTGAGATGCTTCTCGTGATGGCTAAGGAGCAAAAGACTGTTGCCTCCGCGACACAATGCAAAGACAAGGTGCCGTCAAAGTGGGAAGAGCAAGAGCAGGACATGATCCAGGGCATGACTTTCACCAAGGTCTGCAGTCAAAGAAGTTTGTCCAAACGTCGACATGCTTCAAGAAGCTAACTTCTTCATCAAAGACTGCTGTTGAGAAAATATTGGTGTGCAACACCTACTTTGTACAACGTCTGCTTGAACACGTCAATGAAAACGAGCTCCAAGTGCTCTTTTTACACTTGAATCATGGCTCATTGAACTCTAACTGTCAATTTATGCACTCGTACATTATAAACTACATGTTTTTAACCCTTGCACAAACACTTTTCATGTTAAGTAAAGACTGTGTTGGTTATTATGGACACACTGTGAAAGGATTATTTTTTTTATACCGCATGTGAAAGGTTGTCCTTGTCAGCGCTGAGCGATGGCGCCCCCTGGTGGGATAATTAAAACGGCTGTTGACTTAACGTCCCACTTGACAAACCTTGAAATACATGCGATGTTTTTGTTCATCAATAAAGTACATTTTATATTTTAAAGTCTAATGCATAGAGTTCATCCATTCATTATCTATACTGTTGATGACCCTGGAGTGGCCACCAGTCAATCGCAGGGCAAATAACTTAAACCATTCACACTTATGGACAATTTAGAGTGCTCAATTGGTCTAATATGCATATTTTGGGAATTTGGGAGGAAGCACGGTCGCTGATGGTCTAGTGCAGGGGTCACCAACCTTTTGAGAGTGAGAGCTACTTCATGTGTCCTGATTGTGTGAAGGGCGACCAAATTGATACAAGTCTGAAATAAAATGTGTACAAATTACATTTAATAAGATGAGAATGTGTTATTTTTAATACTTAATGATTTAAATTTTCAGGCTCTGATCATCTTAAAGATGTCTCACAATACAGCCCGTGTTTGCATTTTTAAATCATAATTACTACGAGCAAATCACAATCCAAGCACTGGCGGGCTATTGATGTGGTCGTCACGGGCTACCTGGTGCCCGCGGGCACCACGTTGGTGACCCCTGGTCTAGTGGTACATTCGCCGTATTTGCATGCGGGCAGCGTGGGATCGGCTCCCGCTCAGTGACGGTGTAGATGTGGGTGTGAATGGTTGGTTGTTTCTGTATGTCTCCTGCGACTGAGTGGCGACCAGTTCAGGGTTGTAGTCTGCCTTCCGCCCAAAGTCAGCTGGGATAGGCTCCAGCAACCCTGTTCAGGATAAGCGGTGTTGAAAATGGATGGATGGATGGATGGATGGATGGATGGACGGATGGACGGATGGATGGACGGACGGATGGATGGATGGATGGATGGATGGATGGATGGACGGATGGACGGATGGATGGACGGACGGATGGATGGATGGATGGATGGATGGATGGATGGATGGATGGATGGATGGATGGATGGATGGATGGAGGAAGCACGGGGGAGAACATGCAAAGTCCTTGAGCAAGTCCCAAGCTAAGGTTTGGGCACTGAACCTCAGAACCATTAGGTGAATGTGCTTACCGCCAGTCCTGCCCTGGAGATTTTATATGGCATTTATATTGGACTAAATATACTGCATTTATATTGTCACGTCAGTGGACTGACTTGTGGAACCTATTTGTTCAAGCCCCCCAGTGTTTTAATGGCTGACCTCATGTTTTAAAGAGTCAAGGTTAGTGGGCGGCACAGCAAGCTCCCACGTGGATATCAACGCATGGTGAGTGGAGATAGTCTGCAGACAACAGAATGAGCCTGCACATGAACAAACATAATGCAAAATCAATCTAAGTCTGAGTCAACATGATAAACACTTGGTGCCAAAAATAGTTTCAGTAACTGTCTGTGTGAGGTATGACACCGATAAGACTTCTGAGGAATCTTATCTGTGCTAACAATTGATCTAAAGTGACGTGGCAATAATTTGTGTGTGTGTGTGTGTGTGTGTGTGTGTGTGTGCATGTGCGCGTGTGTGTGTGTGTGTGTGTGTGTGTGTGTGTGTGTGTGTGTGCGTGCGTGTGTGTGTGTGTGTGCGCGTGTGTGCGCAGGCGCGT
>NW_017805144.1:333909-336918 GCF_001891065.2 Hippocampus comes | reverse complement strand
GCTCTATTTTTTGTGTGTGTGTGTGTGTGTGTGTGTGTGTGTGCATGTGCGCGTGTGTGTGTGTGTGTGTGTGTGTGTGTGTGTGTGCGTGTGCGTGTGCGTGTGCACGCGCGCGCGTGTGTGTGTGTGTGTGTGTTTTTAAAAATAGATTGTTACACAAGCCATTCATTCGCTTATCTTTAGAGCAGTGCGTTTGAAGTTTGACTTGCCACTTGACGACTTACTACCTTTGAGAGACACTGTGATCACTCTTTCACCATGAAATTTACAATGGACTCCAAATGCTAAGGCCAAAACACCTCAAGTCATTTATCTGCGGACCCCCCTCCCGGCCCGCCCCACACACACACAGAAGAAGGCATTTTTATTAATTTCCTCTCGCTGGGGTTTTACTGTCTCACAAAAGATCAGTAAAAGTCAATGCCCCGCAGTCAGGCTGTCTTTGACAGACATGAACCCTCGAGCTGAACACTATACCACTTGACAAAGAGTCAGATATAGAAAGCCAAATCAAAGAGACAATGGGGATAGGCAAAATGGTTCTTTTTTTGGTGTCATTGTTTTTTGCTACCCAAGACGTTTACCTTGAAAGGTTGTCAGTGGATACTGAAGTCAACACACACAGTGTGAAGTTGTGGACTCCTTGCCAGGCCCCGAGTCAAACAAGCACTGTGTGATACTTTGTCTGAGTCACGGAGAACAACAGAGACTCTGCGCCACACTGCTGTAAAGGGTAAGATAACATCCGGCTTTTAGGCAAACAGGAATATCTCTCCTTACCAGCTGAACGGTTTCATGAAATGATCCAGGACAAACATTTTTGTCACAAAAGGAAATGGGGAATAAAAAAAAAAAATTAAATTTAAAAAGCAAATAGGGATTGAGAACGATATTTGGAACTGTGAGACACCAATGTAAAAAACTGACAATCCATCTGATTTGTGTATTTGTTTTGTGATAAAAAACAATTATTTGTGGCACACACATGGTAAGCTGAAGAAGCCAAATCAGCGAAAGATACTACATACCAAAATATTCATGATATCTTTGCTCATTTTTATGTGTGGCAACTGGCAAAGCATGATGGTGTCCAGAAAAACAGTACACTGTACTCTGCTATTGAACAAGATGAAGGGTGCAGTACAACGATGCTATGTACATAATATGATAATATGACAGATGCTACAAAGGATACTACTTCAACTCATGATAAGGTGGAAACAAAGTGATTGAGAGATATAAATCTATTATTTGGATTAAACAACAGGAATTGACATTATTCCCAGTGAGGTATGAACATGTTCAGGTTATTTAATTCAGTTTCGATTGCTTATGTTGTGCATTGATTTAGGTATTATTAAAACCAGCATTTTCAGAAGGTATTCGACAGAGATTTTCAATTTACCTTATGTTCTGCACCATGAGGCGCTTGGGATTATAACGCGCACATTAAATCAATGGCCTGTTTCAAAACTGTTTTCAGGTATAGGGCACACTGCATTCACTATAAGGCGCATAGAATAGAAACTACAATAATGACTGCAGTTGCAGTTATTTTATATATATATATTAGAGCTGTCAAACGATTAAAATATTTAATCGAATTAAAAACTCAACTGACATAATTAACTCAAATTAAATCATAATTAATCGTGATTACCCACACATTTTTTATTGTTTCTGAATTTCCTTTTATATTTTTTTGTCCTATTTTTTCCCGTGTTAATGCTCTCATCAACATGGAATCATGTATCAGTTTTCTATGTGCAAAATACAAATATTTACTGAAACAATTTCGATTTTCAGTTTTACATGAACATTTTTCACTTGGAGCAGTTATTCACACATAATCTCTCACACAATATTACTGTCCAACAACAGTGAAAAAAATATTTTGCCACACAACAGCTCTTTTAACAGCTCTTTTTTGGGAATCAAAACAGAGCAATATAAAATTATAAAGTGCACATCTAAGGTAAACTAGTACTCAGCCTATGGTGGATTTAAGCCATGGTTGCATATTGCGTTTTTCTCAAGTTTGCTTTGAACACAGCAGTCAGGCTATGTTGATTCCGTTGGTCGTTCTTGCGCGGAAGTCTCTCTATGGTTTCTATGGACGTCTACACTTGGTTTGAGGCACCGCTGAACTCTTGACGTGCCTCAGCGCATCGTCACTGTCAGACTAACACAGAGAAGCTCCACCGCCTTTATTTATATGGACAAGGAACACGGTAACCTTCCACACAAAATAGTTCCAAACAAGTAAGAATCGCGTCAGTGGCATACATCGTACTCAACAGGCTACCTGCTCTTTATTCACCAGAGGCTCATCAATCTAGTCTCTTATTTCTCTCCTGAAACAGTGTCTTCTCCCACTTGGTATACCTTAGCCTTCTCCGCTAACGTACAATTTCTGTACATAGCTTGTCATGGAGGCTCTCACTGGCAATCCATCGTAGAGTCGTTAGATGCAATGCGAATGATTTCAGCTTGAGTCGAGCTGCGGACGATGTGCACAGGCTTGCGCGCGGTAGCCGTACGTTGAGCTTTGGCTTCAGCGAACGCGTTCTTCGTCGCGTTCTCCGTTTTCTTCGCTTTGACGTGACCCCGAGCTGCCCGTCGGAGACCAGGGGGCGGAAACTTTCCATTCATAAACTCTTTAAGTATCCGTTTTCGGTGTCTCGCGCTGCCGTGGCTGGCAAAACAGACATGGGCGTGGACTTCTGCAGCGCGCTTGTTGTTTTGTTTCCGGCGTATTTACAGAGCAACGTAACATCCGCTGTGTCGTGTGCCGCATTAATCTCGCGAGAAAAAAATTTAATCACGTTAAATTCATTTAAATTAATGCCAGTAAGAACGCGCTAAACTGACAGCTCTAATATATATATCAGAGATGAAAGTCCTCCGGCTTTTCCCGGAATTCCGGGTTTTTCAAATTTTTATGAAAATCTCTCCGGAAAATTTGCCTAAAATTAATCCGGATATTAGTTGACAACATTGAACGAAGAC
>NW_017805144.1:323792-329998 GCF_001891065.2 Hippocampus comes | reverse complement strand
GCACTGCTGTTATGTGCAACCTCCTTCTCCCATATGCCTTTCCAGTACCTTTCAGTTTCCAGTCTTGGTGGGTCAGCTCTGCTGTTAGGACCCTGCCACTGAGCGTACACTTTCGCAGGTTGTGTTGCGAACAGCCTGTTTATTCGTCTGGCCTCATTCTCTTTCGTGTACCTCTTTAGGAGACTGGACAAGGCTTGGAGCCTTTGTTTGGCAGTTTCGAGTGTTTCAGGTATGGTCATCTGGATGTACCTCTCGGGTATCGGCCTTTCCGTCAATTGACTCACATCTTTCTGAGCCGCCTTGATCTTCGCCTCCAACTGTCTTTTCCATGGTGGGTAACGTGTCTCTTGGCTCCCATGGTCAATCTCAAGTTGTTACAGCCGTTTGTGGATGTTGGAACACTGAGCTACTAGTTGTTTCGTGGTCAACCGTGACTGTGGGTTTCGGGCGACGTCTGAGCCGGCATGTCATGTCTCTCATCATTGTATGAGGTAGGGATTAGCGTGAAGGATCTTGCCCAAGGACCCACACTGGATGGTGTTATGTGCTCATTTTTGCCCCAAGCGGGATTCGAACCACCATCTCCCGTACGCCAAACTGATGCCTTACCAACTGAGCTATCCAGCCGCTGCAGATATATATATATACACACACACACACACACACACACACACACACACACACATATATTTTTTAAAGTACATTAATTTGCTGCTGCGTGGCAACACGAAGCTTCGAAACACTATACTTCTGCACAGGTCGAAATATTTCAAAGACTACTGTGGGTTCTGTGTAATGTAGTCACACAACACAGAGTGGCTGCTGGAGCAAATGTTATTGAGCTACTCCATCTGGAGTTCATGACAAAGACCGTTTGCCTGGTGGACACATGAATCCTGACTTTACCTCACACTATCCTGGGCAAAACAAGACGGAGTTCCACAACTGTTTTTTTGAAAGAAAACGTGCAGTTTTTTTCACAGTTTAACCCTTTCAGTGACAGCGGTTACTACAGCGGACAGGTTATCCTGTTATCAAGTTACAGGGTGCATGAAAGGGTTAAATTTGTTCCCGGCTGTGTAATAACACGCCTTTGACATGCTTTCATCAAAATACCCCAAGAATAAAGAATTACATCACAGTTTATGCACAATACATCTAGTTTATTTTGGCGCCCACCCAATATCTTATCCCATCCCATACACTGCTTTGCTAACAGTAAATTCGACCACAAACACCCTCCTGCTCCGCACTGCATCACACATCACAAGGCAAGCAAGTTAGTGTGGTTGATCATAAATTAACACTGTTGTGTAACTGCAGGCAAATGCGACCTAAATTCGATTTTTTTGCCCATATGTGTTATGATGTGATCCAAACGGCTCAATTTCGATTTTTAAAAATCGACATGGGTCACTTATATGTGCATCCAGAAAAACTCAATGCATCAATACATCAATGCTTATCTTGTGTGAAGCCACCAGAGAATGAAACAGAATGAAAATAATTCAACAGAATAATCCATCTATCATAATCCAACCTAGGGGATCATCATTTTAAGCAATATCACTCTCTGTAGTCGACCGAAACGAACGCCACAATTACCATGTGATGGGATGATTCCGAACGAAACGTCACGTGACCACACTCAGAAAAACACGTTACTGAATTCCCTGTACATGCTGCAATAACTAGCATAACTACGGATTGATGACATGATGGTTTGAACACAAATTTGCTGAAATGTTGTTCAAACCTTGGTTTGCAGATTCAACGCTGCCATTACTCTCTGAATGAAAAAAAACTGTGTTAAAGTGCTTTGAGTAGCTTGAAATTCAAACCCCAATTCCAACGAAGTTGGGATGTGCTGGAAATAAAAACAGCATCCAATGATTTGCCATGTTTTGTCATAATGGGCTGACTCAGAGACATATTTTGATTTTCAGTCAAAGGCAGAGAGCAAGGATTTACTTGATTGTTTAACCTCACACTTGAAGGATTGGCAGGCACTCCAGATACCCAAATATGTGTAGAGAAATAAACAGAAAGCACATTTTATGTAACATGCCCCTTTACTGTTTCCCTGGAGAATAATTTCACACGTTACACACATACTATTTGGATAAATACGATTTCATTAAAACATGCACACTGCAAAAGCAACACAACCAACAGCACTAAAATTAGATGATGGAAAAGAATAGTAATTGCAGCGAACGATACAAAATGTACAATGTGTGGAGTTATGTATGTTCTCTGCGTACTTCCATATCCATCCACTTTGCATACTCTAAATGTTGTAAATAGGGTGAATGTGGTTGAGATATGTTCCATGTTCGACTGGCAATTCATCGAGATTATGCCCCCTCTCGCATGAGGTCAGCTAGTGTAGACACCAGATCTCCCGTGAGCCCGTTCAGGGTGGTGGACACAAGATCGAGACACGTGTTGTGCTCCCTAAGTCCAAACTTCCTGCTGTGGAAAAACAGCGCACTGCTGAGATTGGAAGTTTAGGAGAACAGCTGTGCAAAGCAGGAGGGTGTCTTTTATTTTGTGTCCATGTTATTGTGTCCATGTCAGACATTGGGTCAAAGCTGGAAAAGATGTTGAAAACACATACACTATAACTATACCATAAACACAAATAAATGCTTCAAAATCCACCCGATAAGATGCGCTGGAAGGTGTTGCAGCGCAAATTGTAGTCACAGTCTCAAGAACGCCCATGACAAGTGAAAGATGCTGTGAGGATTCAGAGGTTGAATACAAGCCAAAACAAGTCTCCACCCTGCTTTTTCATAAACACATCAGTATTAAACACAAAAACAGTTATCCTGTAGTTTTCAGCTATTTTCTAACCCGTTTCCCCCGCCAAAAGGTTGATGTGGTCCATACAGTCAGTGTCCATGTTTAGTAATCACTGCTGATTGCTCCCCTAGACCCAAGTCTTTTTGCCAAACATGATCAAGCAGACAGTACTTGTATCTAAAGTGCGCCAGCGGAAAGCGTTTCATCTGCATTGGTGACTACCATGCCAGCTGGTGTCCCGTTCAGCGGTGACTGCGGGGTGACTTTTGCCAGACGGTGATCCTTGCTGTGAGTGCAGCTGTTGGCGCAGAGTTGGCAAGAAGAACAGGCCGAGTTGCAGAATGGCAAAAAGCGGAAAATACTTAAGCGCCACAGCAACCAGCCGGGGGACCAACAGCACCAGCAGAGCACCGCACATCCCACCACCAAACCCAGGATGATGTAGAGAACCAACAAGGACGCGGAGGCTGCAGACTCTGGAAAAAAAAAAAAAGAATTACAAAAATTCCATGATGGAAACATTTGGACTTGGATTGGTGGTTATCATATCCCCATAGACAGAAATGCTCAGTGGGACTTCTGAAATCCATCCATTTGTATGCTAATGCTGTGGTTCGGGGATATGGGGAGCTGGAGTTTATCGCTTCCGATTTCAGGCTAAAGGAAGAATCCTGGATATCGTGGACGGATGGGTCGCCAGTCAATCACAGGGCACATGTAGAGACAACCATTCACACTCACTTTTACACCATTAATAAGTGAAAAGTAAAACTTCACAGCCTCCATGGGAACCATGCAAATGAACCACTGCAGTGAAACTCCTCTACAACGAAACCTACATGGGCGAAAATACCCCCTAGTGTGAAAAAACCTTCATGCCTGAAATCCATTCCCACTTTTCTGCTCCCCGTAAAATGAAAAGTCTCCCTGTTCCGTTATACATAATCTTTTTCTCTGCTCTTGCCTCGCAACGAGATTCACTACAACGAAAACAAGCCTTCTGCAAAAGTCAAATCCAACCTCAGCATGCCACAGCGACCTCTGCTGCTTTGTTCGGAAATGGCAACAGCAAATACCACACTGGTTTACACATGCGCAGTAGTACAGGAAGTATTTGTTTCAGACAGCATGGCGACATAACGGACCTTTGTATACCAAGGAGTTAAGAAAAGAAAAGCTTTAACGCTTGAAGACAGGATAAAGGTAATAAAAATGAAAGATGCATCGCAAAATAAAAGATATTATGCAAGAAATTGATGTAAGTGAAAGTAAATGCTGATCGTAAATTTCGCAATTTCTTTCCCTGTTTTTCTTTCTACGCTGGCTATATGAAGTGTCAAATAAGTGTATGCTCATACTTATGCACTATTGGAATAAAAAATAAAAAGTACACATATACGTTTTTTGTGTGTGTTCGTGTTTACGTCTGAAATAATATTTGCAACATTGAAAAGTCCCCTACTGTGAAAAATTTCTTGCTGCAAACAGGATTTCGTCATAGAGGAGTTTCACTGTACACCAGGAGTGTGAAACTCATTTTTGTCGCGGGCCACTTTGGAATGACGTCGTCCCTTGGAGGGCCGAATTAATATTTAATCATCACATAGAATTATTACTTGTACACAACAAATTGATGGATTACAAGTTTTGAAATCAGTCTATTATTTGTTTGTTGTTTGTTCACTTATGATTCAAGTGAGTGTAACCAGGTTCAGAAAATTATTTCAAAATCTCAATGTTATTTATTACACATGGCAATTTGACATTTTGGTACAGATTTTAGAAAGGATCATGGAACTTGACACACATGATGTGCTTTTGTGGGCCACATAAAATCACGTGGCGGGCCAGATCTGGCCCCCGGGCCTTGAGTTTGACACTTTGCTGTACACCATTACAGACAATTACATTACAGACAATTCTAAAATCTAAATTTTGAGGGAAAATCTGCTTCTGAAACGAACTTATTTTTCATGGGTATGACGGTTAAGGGTATTAAATATTGTTTCAGGATTTCATCCTACTATAGATTTCTATTGGGACAAGCATCAGTGTTGTTTGACTGTCGAAGTACATTATCATTCATAATACATAAATGATCCATGTAAAACAGTAAGACCATTAAAAAAAAATAACGTGGCAATGCTCCAAAACTATATTCCGCAGTTGCAACATTCTGATTTGAACAACTGCACCATATTATTGAAAATGTTTAACATTAAAAATGGAGCATCACAAATTTATAATGCTGTCACAAAAAAGTCAGCCTACATTCAGCATGCTGTATAACAGTTAGGGATAGGGAAACTGGTTTGTGCACCAGACATGCAATGAGTGCAGCAGCTGCATAAACAGGTTCTCTTCGGCAGTTCCTCCCCATCATGCTGGCAGCTGGAAGCTGACTGCGTGCTGAGAAATCCTGTTTTCTCATTCTTGCTGTTTTTTATTTTCCTCAATGAATTAAATTTAGATTTTTTTTAACTTATGAATTTTCATTTTACATCCCATTGGCTGGCAACCAGTTCAGAGTGTACCCTGCTTACTGCCTGGAGACAGCTAGGGTAGGCTCCGGCACGCCCACGACCCTCGTGAGGATAAGCGTTACAAATAATGGATGGATGGAGGGATGGCGGGATGGATGGATGGAAGGATGGATAATTATATATTTTTTTCTAATGTTTATTTTGATCAATGTTTCTATTTTTGTAGTATTTTTTTTCTATTTTGTTTTTCAATTTTCTGATTCTGATTTCCTTTTCTCATTGAAAAAAAAATCTTCCTCAAAACAGATTACTGATACTGGGTTGACAAGACCCCCCCCCCCCCAAATACCTTTAAAAATAGATACAGCAGCGATTCTGCCAAAGAAACATCATCAATGTTCAAATAAATATCAGTGTAAAATTGTTGCAGAGATGAAAGTCCTCCGGATTTTCCCGGAATTCCGGCTTTTTCAAATTTTTATGAAAATTTCTCCGGAGAATTGAGGAAAATAAAATAAATAATAAAATTAATCCGGATATTAGTTGACAACATTGAACGAAGACGCGTTTGAGTTCGTTGTATTGCTGTCACGAGCGTAGCCAAATTGAGGCACTAACACTAGTAACGGTAAATAGATTTTTGTTTGTGTAATAACGACAGAAGACATGATGGCGTTTGACTAATGGTTTAGTAGAACGAATGGCAACTCGCAACAACAGTAGCAGGCGTCATTTTGCCTCTTGGGTTATACCATCTCAACTAGAACGTGGGGGATAGTCCCCAAACAATTTTCGTCTCTTTATAAACACACCTGCTAAACCCCAGTGGAACGAATAAAAGACGCCGTCAACAAGACAGTTGTAGTAAAAAATATATTTGGCCAAAAAGGGAAAAACACAGATTGGCAGAAAATC
>NW_017805144.1:310570-322080 GCF_001891065.2 Hippocampus comes | reverse complement strand
CACACACACACACACACACACACACACACACACACACACACCTTTATTTATTTATTTATTTATTCCGGAATTTTCAGAAAAGTCCACTTTCATCTCTGTTGTTGTGTGGAAACGGGTTTTCAGTTCTTCAGTATCCAACATTCAGTCGGACTCATTACAGCAAGTGTGGGATGATCTGGAAGTATTCCTTTGTTCTCACCCATTTCCAAGTGGACGAGATTTATTTACATACCACATCAACCGAAGCTCAATGTCCATAGAAATGGCTCTTTTTAACTGCAATCCTTGCCTCTAAATGAACACAATTTTCCCTTGTAGCTCAAAAAAATAAAATAAAAAATAAATTATTCAATTTACCTAACCAATTCCAACACTGCTTATCCTGAACAGGATCGTGGGTTGGGGGAGGTGCTGCAGCCTAATCCAGCTGACTTCGGGCAGAAGGCGGACAACACCCTGAACTGGTCTTTTAAGTCATTATTGCATAGCAAAACTTTAACCACATAAAACTATGACCTGTATTCTGTCTTCACACACACACACAAAAAAATTTACTATTTTTCTCTAGTTTCGCCTACCAATAACATACAAGAACTGAGAGAAGCAATAATTAAAAACTTGAAGGTAAATGTATTTTCCACTTACCTGACACAGACTCATAAATAGGAGTGCTGTGTGCAATTCCACAGTTGAAGTGTACGGGAATTGGCACTGTGGGGGGATTTACAAAAGATGGAGGTGGGGTTGGTATTGCTGTTGGTGGCTCGGGCGGTAGAAGCTGACCTGCTGATGAAGGACAGACTTTGATCAACTATCTTAATCAGAAAGGTCTTGTTTTGAAGGTAGGAGGCAGGCAGTGGCGATTGCTCTCGGACTGCAAGGGAAGCTCAGCTTCCCCTAAAATGTCAAAGAATAAGTGATCAAATATATGAATGTAAATTTCATTGTGTGTACATGTCATTGACTAAATATGCGCTACAACGTGCTCAACTTTTGTTCCGAATCAGCTTCTTCTCACTGGTTACAACGCGACTCCCTTCTCATTCATTCCCGCAGCTTTGCTGTGCTTTAAACGGTGGACGCTGAGCGTCCGCTGAGCGTCTACTGCCCAGACGCCGAGCGTCTCGAGAGTTCAGGGTAGGTTGTCCCAATGTGTTGAACGGAGATGAGTCATTGGATACAAGCTGGTTTTTGTCCCGCCAGGTACCGGACGCTCAGTGTTTCTGCATCAGATTGGATGATCTGTCTGAGCCTGTGTTCCAGTTTGATTGACATCGAAATGAGCCAATCACCGATCTTTTAGCGTCGGCATCCGTGGGAGAACTTTCAATTCTCATTCTGTTCTAAATTGAACTGGAGACGACTTCTAATCATTTTAGCGACACTCTCTTTGTTGAAAACGATAAGCGACGAATTAATCTTTTATTACTGGTGGGTTTTATTGTAGTTGCTGTAGTTGTAGGACACTAGTTAAGTTCCTGGAAAAGACGCCTTGTTGGTATGACAGGGTTACAGATAATTTTCTTGAAAAGGAACGGAGAGTAGAATTCGCGTTTATATAAACGGACACATTTTATGATGTCGGCCAAAATTGAGCTTCCCCTCCTTGACAGACCAGCATCCGCCACTGGAGGCAGGTGAACCACCCGTCTATTGCAGCGGAAACATTTCGGACCGACCCACATTTACAATCTGGAGAGACACTTAAAAAAAAAAAAATGTTCACATGCTTCAAACACATTTAAACATATTAAAAGTTACTTGAACTTCAAAAAACATACATATTAAAATACATTTTTCAAACACATTGTAAACATACACGAAAGATGAAATGCAATAAAGCAGGTAAAACTGCACTCCTTGCATTATTTGCAGTGCTCTAAAATACTTGAGAAGTGAGTCAGAAAAGTTCCAGGACCGGTGTCACAAAATATCTATGCTTCAAACCCAAACAGCGAACTGATTTTTCCCTCTTCAATGTAATTGTCCTTGAGTGGATAACCGCAACCTCGGCTCTCAGCAGCAATTGAGCACATGCTTTTTTATACAGTAACGTAGATACAGAATAGGAGCATTGTAATGAATGAGATGTAGAGTCATCACCAAGAATGAGTCATTGATCTTTGCGCAAGACCCGGAGACGAAATGCCAGAGCTTTCAATGGAATGGAGTCTGACATCACAAAGACCAAAGAAAGCAAGACAGTCGAAGTCCAAATTCAAAGTCATGTTGAAAGAATTCTTCAATGTGAGGGGCATTGTCTACAGTGAGTTCTCGCCACAGGGCTAGATGATCAACCAGCACGTGTACAAAGAGATCCTGCGTTTTTTTTTTGTTCCTGAGAAAAGGCGAGAGCTGTGACTGTACAACTTGTGGCTGCTTTACCATGACAACACACTTACTCACAATGCCCTTAAGCATCCGTTCCTGGCCAAGGAGAACCTCTGTTCTCCGACCTGGCTCCATAGGATTTTTTTTTCTTTTTCTCAAGCTCAAGAGAGTCATCAAGGGGACCCGTTTTGAAGATGGGGAGGACATCAAGATGCCTGTGACAAGTTGGAGAGGATCCCGGAATAATTCTTCAAGGAGTGCATGAACTTGTGGCAAAGAAGGCTGGAAAAGTCTGTTCAAGTCAAGTCACGTTTGTGTAGATGGCCCTTAGTTACAAAAAAAAAAAAAAAGGGTCTCACATGCCCACAGTTGACAAATATTAGTGACATCCCCTAATAGACTGTCTCAGACTCCATGGGGTTTACTGGGAATGTGTAGTTTGGAGGAGAGAACAGAAGAGAATAGAAAGTCATTGTTGACACGGTACGGGCAGAAACTACGAAATTGGTGTGCAAATGAAAATTTTTTTAAAAGAACATCCAAAAAAAGTTCTGAAAAATCACAACACTAAAATTGCAGTACAAAGAACGGTGAGGCACACGTGTTAGCTACTGTATGTGTACAGAGGCAGCGGAATCAGGGATGTTGAATGTGCAAAGTAAAGAATACAAAATTAGGCCCAACAACTGGCAATACGGCACTAACTGTCATATGGATTGTATTGTAACAGTGGAATCAGGGACACTTGAATGGAGCAGCAGCAACATGGAATGAGTGTCTGTGTTAGAGTGAGTTCAGGGGAGTGATGGCTTGTGGAAGAAGCTGTCCCTAAGTCTGTTCGTTGTGGTCCTGATGGAACGGTAACGCCTGCCTCACTGCAGGCACTTGGTGATGATTAGGATTAGTGCAACTGGGTGGTGGTCCATGAAATTAGCAGTAGGGAAAGCAAGGCAGGTTTATTTATACGGCGCATTTAATACACAAGTTAACTCAATGATCTTTCCATGATTAAAAAACAAGCAATTTAAAAACAAAGAACGAAATACGTTTAAAAAGAAAGTACACAAACAAAAGACCCTTTGTTTGTGTAAAAAAGTGATTTTCTTTGGTAAAGGCATAATAGTGGCAGACTTTAGTATGATTAGAAAGATGGCCTGTGTCAGATTCAGATTCAGAAAACTTTATTTATCCCCGTGGGGCAATTAGGAACAGGTTGAAGATGGCACCCAGAGCAACCTGAGCAGCAAAGGCCCAGGAACATTCCCAGGAACCTCATCAGGCCCGGATGCGTTCCTGCGGTTGACGCTGCTGAGTATGTGTTTCCTCTCCTGTACCTGAACCATCAGAGGTTGGTTGTTGGGATTTGACTTAGACAAATGTGGTGTGGTTGAAAATTGTAGGGGTGGCACCTCGAAGCACGTAAAATATTCCATTCGGCTCCTCAGTTAGTACGACCGGAAACTTCAAAAAAATGAGTTTTTGTCTGTCAGTGGAATCATCACGAACCGGGTTAGTACCAACGGACCTTCCCTGGGGATAATGGAATATATCACCCGTGAAAAAAGAGGGAACACTGTAGTTCCAACACTGAGACATTTGTAAATTGGAGTTCCACCGTATATTTGTGACACCAGTCCCAGAACTTTGTGACACACCTTGTATGTTTGCTGCTAACCTTATATCCTCCTGACTACCAGGAAAAAAAATGTTGTCCAATCACATTTATTTTGACATTCCCCAATCTATGTGAAGTAATTGGACTCCTCCAAAAGAAATTTTTGAAATCCCACTACATTTTTAAACAGGCTCAAATACACTTAAAACAACTCAAACAACACTTTAACGTGTTCATAAGAGTGTTATAATTAAAATGCCAACAGCATTTCAAGACAAAATGTGGTCGATAAAAAGTATTACTTTTCCTCTTCCCATAAAAAGTGCTTGCACTGAGGGAAGCCATTTTCTTACTTTTTCTAACCCCTACAAATTTGGTATCATTGGAAAGCACTGAATGTCCTCTTTAGAGTAACAAAAGGAGTTAATGCGATTGGAGGCACTGGGTGGGAGATATTTAGGTTCACAAATGTCCTCTACAGAGGACAAATTTGAACTACTGGTAGTCAGGAGGATATACTAAAAAATATGATGGCTTCGAAAGAGCTATTGGGACCAATTGGTCTAGTGCCAACGTATTACATCACTGACCTTTGCATCCTGTGGTTAGATTTTCTTCCAGGTCACTTCCATCCCCGCAATTGTCAATGCCCTTATCATCGCACACCAGACTGAGTGGGATACACTTTCCATTCCTGCAAGTGAAGTAAGGCTCACTGCTGCACAATGACTGGTTGAATCCTGAGGAGAAAGAGCGTGATGTCTGAATCAAAAACAATGAGCCTCACCCACTAATAAATGCGTCGAAATGTTCTCACTCTACGCACAGGTTGAGCGTATATATGCCAAGTCTGTCACACCAACGTACGAATGTGAATGATTCAGAATTCATTCAAAAATGACGGCTCATGCCCATGAAGCTCCGGCCTGCATAAAGCACAATCACAAGCGGCTATGTGGGCGCCTCTGATGTTTTGAATGGTCATTTGGTGACAGGGAATTACCAGCAATGTTGTTTTTATATTTGTAACATGCATTTGCATTTGATTGACACGAAAAACTCTGAAGCTTTGGATGAATGCATGCAGTTGGATGGCTTTTACTGTTGCATCATCAAAGCGTGTAATCGGTTCGAGTATTTTGCTCGATGAGTGACAACTGCTAACAGACAGCTGCAGATGCACAGATAGTAAGTACAGCACTTGCACAAGTTTGAATGGGACGAAGGTAATACCGGACTCGCTCACCAAAAAAACCCCCCAAAAAAACAAAAAAAAAAACACCTTTATTCTGCACAAGGTCACTGCTTTTTTAACCAAAGGCTTTGGGGTTGTTTAATTGTTACCCTTCATTTATTGCATTTTCACCAGTTTGTTTTTTTATTTCATGAATGAGAAAAGAAGTGCACTGAGGGGGAGAAACGTTTGATTTTTTTTTATTGGGTTCCCTGAAAAATTATTGGTTTCCGAAATATTTTATAATATTTGTTTTGGAGTCTTGAAGAATTTGCATTGTTAAGTAAAACTTCCAAAAAAGAATGGCAATTCATTTTTGTAATTTCTGAAAAGTACTTCATTTTTTTTAGTGATCACTTTGTACACTGGACATGACAAGATATAAAAAAAAAAAAAAAATTGCTGTTGATCAAAAAACTTTGTGCTAAAGACATCCTATTTGGTAAGAACAAGGAAAGCATAAAAAACACGAAAAGATCATGAAAATTAATTTACTTCAATGATACATCTACCTCAATTATTATATCTCTCTTTTTGCTCTCCGTGCCAAACGCCCAGACAGAACTTGTAAGAAAGGCTTTTGAGTAAATAATTGTTTGTCTACGTGTGCCCTGCAATTGACTGGCAACCTGTTCAGGGTGTACCCCACCGACTGGCCAAAGACGGCTGGGATAGTAATTTTGTGTATTTTGTTGCCACTCTCATGATCCTGTCCTGTTTGTGTTGCAGTCTCCGGCGGTATTAGAGGGCGTTCCCCCCAGAGGCGCACCTGTCCCGAATCTAATCATTACCATCTGCCTTTAAAAGCTCAGCCACACCGACTGCTTGCTGTCGGATTATTCAGCCTTGCTCACGACTCTTGTTTCCAAGTGCCTGTATTCTCTACTTAGACGTTCATGACTTTTTCCTTGTAGTTTTCTTGTCACGTTTTCTAGTGTTTTTCATGTAAGTAGGTCTTGATCGTAGTATTATTCTCATTTTGTGAAATACATGTATTGGACTTCCTTGTCCTTTTGTGACAAGCGATCTATGTTTATATTTGCCCTTGCCTTTTGTCACGGTTTTTGGTTTTGTCTGATTTTATCCTGGTTCTTTCTCACCAGCATCTTTCATTGTACTTTGTCGGTCTTGTAAATAAACATTTTTTTCGTCAACTCTTATCTGTGTCTACACTTTTAGAATCCAATTCCAGAGTACTCCAGAATTCCTGGCAGCCGCCTGACTTGTCCTGGTCTCTTTTTTTAAAAACCTGGATTAAAAAAAAAGTTTTTTTTTTTTTTTTGTTGTTGTTGTTTGTAAGTACCGATATCATGAGCTCATGTCGTGGCTCAAACCTCTTCTGTTCAGAGCGGGCCTTTCGTTTGACATGTAGAAGCTGCTCAGTCCTCTCTGTCCAACATTTTCACATTGTTGTCCTCAAAGGAATGTCCATTACCTTTTGAGATGCAAATTAACTACAGACTCTACATCCTCCTAAATCGGGCCATGTATTTGAGTAGAGGTTGCTTGGTGTTCCCGTCTGAGTATTAGAGCTGCAGAAGCCTTTCGGAAAAAGTCTTCAATTTATTTTTATTTCAGCCAGGTAAAAACATTGCCCAATTTCAATGTCTAATTTTAGACCAAAAGCAGTGTGTCCATGTAGAGGTGTGTGTGTGTGTGTGTGTGTGTGTGTGTGTGTGTGTGTGTGTGTGTGTGTGTGCGTGTGTGTGTGTGCGTGTGTGTTTACCAAGTCTGAACGATGTGAAGTCCCCCACGAAGTCTACTCTGGGCTGAGTCCCACGGGTGACAAGTCGCAAGGTCAGGTAGTTTCCTGTCGACAGCACTGGCCGTGGTGGACTCTTGCCACAAAGAGGGGGCCCAAGAGGAGGAGAATTTCTGTCCCATCCATCATAAAACTGAACGAATGAGCCTGCGTGACAGGGATCCCCTGAGCTTTCCCCAGAGGTGGGCTCCAGTTTGGGGTTTAGGGGAGCAGAGCCGCGTGGGGACTCGGGTAACACAGGGGCTGGGCTCAGAGGGGCAACTCGCAACAAACTGTAGACAAGGAAGAAGCGAAAGTGGAACTGGACCTTGTCCTTTGGGGAGCTGGCCTGCATGGTGAGGTGGCAGTCGGTCCCGATTGTTACAAAGTAGTACTTTTTAGATTCTTGATGGGAGTTGATGATCATGCCATCACCCCGGATGGTCTGACCGCAGAAATCCACCACATTCACTGATAAGACAAACACACCACAAACCAAGTGAATTCATTACAATGACAGCAACAACAGGACCTCATGGTCTGTTTAGCCAAAAGGAACACAAAGTTTTCATACGGAAAATCCACCTAGGCTGTGGCCTAAACTGAACCGGCGTGCAGCCTTAGATTCCTTTGACAGTGACTGAATCTTCACCATCATTCGACACCCACCACATGACACTGAATCTAAAAGAGATGCAAGAATTCTACCCAAGAGAAAATTAACATGTACAATTGATCATTTTGGTCATGTCCTGTTGCGCATGGACTTGGAGTCTGACCATACAATATGTTAAAACATGCTCTCAGTGACATTAACCCTTTCATGCACCCTGTAATTTGATTACATGATAAATTGTCCACTGTAGCAACCGCTGTCCCTGAAAGGGTTAAAATCCTGCTGCGAGGCGACGCCACCTTTGTTTAAAACTTCTTTACCTTCATAGACACTGCACTGTACATTACATTACATCAAACATTCATTCATTGATTTTCTGAAGTGCTTATCCGCACAAGCGTCGCGCATGTGCTGGAGCCTATCCAAGCCGTTGTCTAGCGGTAGGAAGGGTAGGCCATGAGCTGGTCGTCAGCCAATCGCAGCAACGTGTTTTAGTACATTAAATAACAAACATCATAAAATACAGGACAATAAAAATGTGCTTTTCCCAAAAAAAGACCTCCTTAACTAATAAATATCGTACTCCAAATCAATGCGTAGTCATCTTTGCAGTTCGGTTAATAAATGCGCCAAAGCATATTTGACTGACTTCATGACTTGCCACGTATTGTTTCTCCACAACTGAGGAGTCCTGTAAACATACCACCAGTGTAAAAAAAAACCAATCTCAATGAAGTTGGGAGAAAAAAAAAATAGAGCTTTGTAGTAGCACAGATTATAGTCCAGTCTTGAGATAGACTTTGATAGAGAGCTCTCTCAAGCAGTTAAGAAAAAAAGGATGCTTGTGATGTTCTATATGTACCGTATTTTCTGCACTATAAATAAAGCGCTTCGGATTATAAGGCACACCTTCGATGAATGGCCTATTTTAAAACTGTTTTCATATATAGGGTGCACCGCATTATAAGGTGCTACAATAGTGACTGCGGTTATGCTATGCATCCACTAGATGGAGTTATGCTAAAGGGAATACAATACAATACAGCTTTATCTATATAGAGCAGTGGTTCTTAACCTGGGTTTGATCGAACCCCAGTGGTTCGGTGAGTCGGTCTCAGGGGTTCGACGGAGCCTCTGCCATGGAGGTTAAGACACACCCGACTCAACATGTCAATTAGTTATGACATGCCCGCTTGGCCATCATTGGCTGCAGATGATCACATGACATTGCTTGTCCAATCAGTGTTTTGGGAAATTTAGTTCACTTAAGGGGTGTTCACACGGCAAACATTTGCTCCGGCGCTGCACCGCTGTATTTTGTTGCGATATATTTTACACCAGAGCAAATTTTCTGGAGCGGTCACACATACAAAGCCGCTGAGCGTGTTAACCCCGGCGTAGCACCGGTGCAGCGCCACTTGCGGTCACATGGCAGTTTCTGCAGCGGTGCAAAATGATAGAAAACAAAGAGCTGTCGTGTTGGTTCTTTTTCAAACATACACAACTCAAGCAACTGCTGAACAGGCACGTCCTTCTCCTTCTCGGTCTCCGTGCCTTCTGCTCGAGAGGCGTTGAATGACCGCCCCTGAAAACGTAAATCAACGATGACTTCAATGAGACTCAGAAAAGCAAATATATAATGTGCCAAACAGAAAATCAAGAGAGAAAATCACAAAATAAATTCTATGGGGGGCGGGGGGTTGTGAACACACAACAAAAGAACAAACTACACAAACAACTCCGAGACAGTCCAGTCTCCTACAAAAGGAAAGATGATGTTTGGGGACTATCACCCCCACCATCGTTCTAGTTGAGATGGTATAACCCAAAGGTGCCGCTTGCTACTGTTATTGCCAGCCATGTCTTGTGTCGTTATTAAACACATGACGGAAGTACAACAGAGCACGAAAGCAACGCATTCTCGCCGTATGTAATCAACTCTTCTCATGCGTAGCGAGGCTACACCCCCGCAAATGAGCATTTGCTCCGGAGCAAATTTTTAAACCACCTCCCTGAGGTGGGTTAAATTTGCTCCGGAGTAAGCTGTTTTCAGGGGCTACACCGGTGTAATTTTGCACGTGTGACCGCTCTACTGGGGTAGCACCGGCGCAGCACCGGAGCAAATGTTGCCGTGTGAACACCCCTTTAGTAGTCAACCTGTGACTGTTGTGATAGTACGTCGTACAATTTAAAAAAAAAAAAAAAAAAGTATACTTATCTCTTGAAATTTTATTTACTTTTTTTTCTGTTTTTAATAAATGTGGTTTTTTTTTTTTAATATCTTGAATTTGTAAAAAATATATATATTTATTTTTCACTCATGAAGGGTTCGGTGAACGTGCATATTAATTGGTGGGGTTCGGTATCTCTAAAAAGATTAAGAACCACTGATATAGAGCCTTCTCAACCGCTGCAGCTGTAACAAAGCCATGACAACTGGTCACTAACATGGACATGAAACATATAAATACAAATGCCATTACAAAACAATAAATGAAAGACAAAAGTTATGAAGACAATTGATTCATCACAAAGGCACACAAACCTCGTGGGTTCACATCCACAAGGGGCTAAATATCCTTACTTCGTTTAGTCAGTAGTTAACTATGCTTTTGGTATTATCTTCATTACATAATGGCTGCGCAAAGCCCACAGAGTAGTTGTCTGTTGGAGTGTGTGTTCGTGAATGCACATGTCAATTAGTGTTGGGTAGAACCTTTTTAGGTTACGATTGGTTCCTGCTAATAATCACCACTCGATGCCATAGGAGCACTCACAGGGAAACAACACAATGGGGAATATAAAGACACTGTGACACCATAAATAAGGCGCATCGGATTATAAAGTGCACTGTGGGCTTTTGGGAAAATTGAATGCTTTTAGGCGCGCCATCTAATGTGGGAAAAATGGTACTACATTATAATGAAACAGAGCAATAATTCAATAAAAACATCAGACAGGAGGCCTTTTGTCAAAGCCTGGCCATCTGGCACTTGAGGTGAATCAAAGCCCCAACCAACAACATGATTTTTTTTCGTCAAAAAAGATAATTTGACAAACAAATGTGTAGGAACACACTGTTGAACTAATTTAAAATAACATTATTGATTCAACATGAATATTTCTACATTTTTCGTGATTAGTCAAAGCTGTAGTCACTATTCGCATGAAGATTCGATTCTCGTGTATACCTTAATTAGCCTTAATCACATATGTCAAAGTGCCGGCCCGCGGGCCAAATCCGGCCCGCGAGAATGTTTTCAGTGGCCCCTGGGATGATATTGATTTATTATTAGAACCGGCCCGCGGACCGCAGCAAGCCGAGAGCCGGCAGATCTTTTACACGCACCAAAACTACATTTCCCACAATGCAACGGTGACGCGCCAAGCAGTCGGCCGCTTTATTTAAATATTTATTCGTCTAGCAGTCGTTCCCATAACAGTGACATTAGCTTTCAGATACCCATCAAAAATGGCAAAACGGAAGGTGGACACTGAGAACCGGGGGTTTCAAACAAGGTGAGAGTCGAAGAACATGTTCATGGACGTAGCTGGAAAACCTGTGTGTCTTCTGTGTGGAGAAAGTGTGGCGCGATTGAAATAGTGTAATCTGAGACGACATCATGAAACGAAACACGCAAACAAGAACATGGACATGGAGGGGGAAGGGGGATTTCATTAAAAACGGTATACTTAAAGTTTGTGACGAAGTTTACCCCGAAAAAAAGCAACTCTTTTTAAACGTGAGCATTAGCAGAAACACAATTGCAGTGTTTCTGCAAAGATACGGCAGTGCGTGCTGAGCAGTTTGACGGTTTCCTCCCCGACACAGTGGTCCCGCTGCGCATCCAGGCTGCTCAAACGTTGTCGAAAGTTTGGCAGCACATACGTGTGTGAACAACTATTTTCTTTGATGAAGCTGAACAAAACATCACACAGAAGTCGATTTACTGCTGAACACCCTCACTCAATT
>NW_017805144.1:286531-309888 GCF_001891065.2 Hippocampus comes | reverse complement strand
TCATGTTATGGGTATTTTTATACAAAGGAAATTTTTTTGTGCCTGTTGAAAATTAAAGTTTACTGACATAGCCATAAAAAAATGTTGCTTTATTTATCTGACCGTATTGGAATGTATTTGTTCGGTTTTCGGTCAATTAAATTTGGTTCAATAAACAATATGTGGTTATTTTTAAAATTTTCAATGAACATTCGATCAGTCCGGCCCTCGGCTTGCAGCAAAAATTTTTATCTGGCCCTCCGTCCATTTGACTTTGACACCCCTGGCCTTAATGAACTTGAATGTATTGGTTGAAAATTTGGCAAAATAGCAGCAGAGAAACCTGCCTAGGCCATCACACAAACTCGTGAATCAGCAGTGGTGTTATTCCATGAGCCGGACCAGGATATATGGGTGGGCAATTCCGGCTTTGGAAGCCCCATCATCTGGGCCGTAGGCCAAATAATGAGAAAATTTACAATCACCCATGGAGTTTATTAGCTCTGTTTCCAAGGGAGACCATTAGCTCCTCCTACAATGACCTCCAGGAATGTCCCAAAGCCCCGGAGCCCCTGTTGGTGGGAAATGATCATTCCCTCCACTCAGCAAATGTGAGAGTAAAATCTCAATTTGAGCTCTTTTTATACCATATTGTCATAAATGAAAGGAAGTTTAAAATGTGAGGGCGTTTTAAGCGGTGAAGCATGACAGTGGGGCAGCATTGTGTCAGTAATGCAGCAGTCTAGGCAAGCTGTGCATCCATGGGTGAGCTGAGCATGGCTGATCCAAGAGATGTTCGTTTCATGCACACGCATGAGTGCACACACACGTGATTCTGGCTGGTTGTTTGACTAAAAGTGGATGAGGGGCCACTCAATTCAGGATTAGCCCTCAAACTCACTATTGAAACATTCTGATAAGCACCACAGACTTTCAGGGTGTGGGGGGTCATTATCATTAATAAAAATGCTCTCATAAGCATGACTGAATTTCTCAGCTAAAAACTCGTAAAATGAGCTCATACAAACTCCCAAAACAAGCTCGTGTAGAAATTTGAATGATGCGTACAAGTGCATTTTAGAATGACGTGTGATAGGATTTCAGAATCATTTTAGCGCATCTTAGTGAATTGTGTGAGTGCATTTCAACACGGTGTGTGAACAAATTAGACCTGCGTCCAGGCAAGCCACATCAAATATGTGTATGAGAGGCTTATTGTAAAGTAACTCCTTTCTTTGCTTTTTCAAAGTAAAACATGGCGGTTGTCCAATAGTCGTGAAGCAGCCTGAGTGAAGCAATAACATTACTCGGTACTGTATAATTTAAATATAATGACAAGAGATGATAATACTCGTTGATTATTGTTGTATATTAAGGATTTTCCTCATGAAATTAATATGTACTCATGATTTTAATTTGTAAATGAGTATTTGGTCAGCGAATAGGAAGCCTGTGGTGTTCTGTGCACCCATTTACAGGAAGCCAACGCGTTTTATGGGCGCACAAGCTCTCTTGAAGAGAGGCAGGTCAAAATGTGCTCCGTGATTGTCCGGGGAGAAGTGGCAGAGTGACGTCAATATTGCAGGCAGTGGGTCGTCATGAGAGTGTGTCAAATTTGTATACCAGCTTGTTTAATTAGTGTGAATGACAACCATGGGCGTCATTAGGCCTATTTTAGGGAGGCTTCAGCCTCCCTAAAATTGTCTTTCAGCCCCCTAAATAATTTCATTGCATTATTTAAAAAAATAGTATTATTTATTTTTCCTGTACTTTTGCTAATATACTGCATCAAATTCAATGTAATGTGGCCATTTTAAATTATATTTCGATAACCTGTCATTATTGTAATGTTAAATCTCCCAGGTTTCCTGAACGCAACAGGTGTTGCGTTAGCATTTGACGTGTCTGTCACCATCGCCACATCAAATGCTAACGCAACAACTGACAGTTCATTGCCGAAAGTCAGGTTGAGTCGACAGCATGGATATTCGACAGTTTTTTAGAAAGGTAAATTAAGTATTCAATGCATCCATGCTGGTAAAACTAGTGACTATAGTCCGCTAAAATATCTCCAGTAACAGCAGAAACTGCACTGTAACAAAGTGTTCACTTTTGGATAAATTAAGGTGGTGCTTAATAAAAATTAAGCAACATTTTATAATTAAATACATAAATAATCATTACACCAACTCTTTGAGGCAACACCTATTGAGATTTTGGCCTATATAAAATAAATAAATAAATATAAAATAAATACATTTATTTATTTGAAAGGAATCAGGCCAAAGAATCACAGAGAGTGAGCCGGGGGTGAGCTCTGCTGGACAGGTGAGTCTCTCAGATCTCAAGGCTAATTTTACTTGCAAGGCTGTTCCCAAAATGTAATCGGAGCTTACAGTAAGTATTGAGCAGCAAACTTGTGTTTTTCCAAAGTGATGAAGCTTTTGCATCTCATTGTACTAACTTAAATTGCATATCACGGCAGACATCTCAAAATACATAGTCTTCTGGGGGCTAAGCATATATTAATACATTTTGGTAGAGAGGAATATAGGCCTACTGTCATATAGGTTATGTTATCGGGCATCCTTCTAATTCCCTTGAACAACCAAGATTGAACTTTTGAACTCTTTATAATTTCTATTATCTAGTCCAGTTAAAGTCCAGGGGAGGAAGCCCCATCATAGTAAAGAGGATACTAATGTGATGTGTGTAGTTCTTCATAGCCTCTTCATTTTGCTCTCAAAGTGCACGGAATTGATGGATTTTTAACAGAATGTAGAAAAAAATTCTCCCGGGGGGGCATGCCCCCGGACCCCCCTAAAGGGGCTGTATTCCCCTTGGGGCTAAGCCCCCCTTGTACTTGAAACCTAGTGACGCCCCTGATGACAACAATTTACTACTGCTCATGACAATGGTTTACTAGTCTTGCGGACATTTCAGTAGTGTCTATGAGAGCAAGAAATTAATCTGTGTGTATGATAGCATTTCAGTCATGGGCTTGAAAGCGTTTCAGTTTTGTATATGAGAGCATTTCCCTAATGTTTATGAGCAAGAAAATAAATAAATGAACTTCAGCAGCGTTTATAAGAAAGTTTCAGTCGTGTGATTGAGGGCATTTCAGGAGTAAGTGTGAGAGCTCATCCTGATATGCTTCAAATCGCCCCACACTGGCCGGATATTACAAACACCACTACGCTAAAGGATCTGAATTTATATTGCTTCATTACAGTAATAAAATATATATTTAAGGACTCATCTTTCACAAATAAAAATAGATACTTAATAAACGTGGATGAGTTCAGGCTGTTTTAAAATAAAATATAAGAACATCGTTTTAGTGGATGGGTTCACAACGGTATCATAGCAATGATTTTTCATATTTCAGTTTTCACATGAAGTTTACGGAAAACATAATAATCAATTTTCTCAATGATATTTAATGGTACTTAATAAAATTAATTAGAACAAGTACCTGCTACTCATGTCATAAGTCAGAATAGCTCAGTATGCTCCATTTAGGTGTAAGAAAGAGGACCCTTAGTTTGCTACATCGTACAAAAAGGATTCAAATTAAGCATATCAATTTAACTCACTCAAAAGGTATCTGCGTACGCATGCAATTGATGTTAATAATCACAATTCCACAGTTGTGTTTTTGTATGTGGTTATCGTATTTTCAGTGGCTAACTAGATATTGCTGGTCTTTGCGTTTAACAAAAACTATTTTCAATTGGTCTTTGAGTTAAGTTAGACGTCTACGAAAAAAAAAATTAAAGGGTAGAGCTGTTGAGCAATAAACTGCTATAAGCCTGCTATGTACTAAGTTTGCGTACACGTGTTCGTTGTCACGGTGGACGTCTAACCTGTGTCGATGGCTGACCCGTGTAGACTCAAAAAGCAGAGTGGGAGTAGCAGCGTGACCAGGCGCCCACAGGGCACGTCCGCATGAATCTCCATCATCCAGGCTGGCCGCGTCAATGAGGACTTGACTCACAGAGGAGAGATCAGCGCCATTCTCGACCCGACGTGAAATGATCCCAGCGTGGAATTAAGTTGGCAGGAGGATTTTATCTAGTACTATGGAAAGGCCATTATGCACACGTAGTTTGTGTGTGCGTGCGTGCGTGCGTGTGTGTGTGTGTGTGTGTGTGTGTGTTAATCCCACATCTCGCCCCCACCTACGGTCTCGGACATCTCCACGACAACAGACAACTAATCAGCTGTCAAGGCAGCAGAGTGTGTATGTGTGTGTGTGTGTGTGTGTGTGTGTGTGTGGGGGGGGGGGGGCAAACAACAAAGGGGCTCGCGAGAAGTTTAAAAGAAAGCGAATAAACTTCCGTGAACAAATGTCCTTTTATGAAATTACGTAAGATATTAATATGTCATGCATGTACGCAAATGTAATTAAAACCCATCAATAATCTAAGTTTAGAAGTGTAGAATTGGTTCCCTGAATGAACATTTTATATGTCCGATAGATTTCAAGTGATTTGCTATTGGCTGCTCAGCTAGCTGTTCCATGGCCAGGCGGGTGATGTGACTGCTGACAACAGGGACGGCTCCAGGAGGTTTTATTTTCTCTCCTGGGGCTAGAGGAGGGCTAGAACGATACAGAAGGTGGCTAAGAAAATACCTTGAAAAAATATTTTCAAATATCAAATAAAATGCTGGAGTGGCTAAATTGGGGCTAGACAGATTTCTGCCTGAGCTATAGACGAGTCCCGGAGTAGCGCCATCTCTGACAATGTAGCAACATTGATTCCAAAGTGTTTCAGTCAAATTTATCTGTTCATATTCAGCCAAATGCTTCAGAACTTATTTGATGGCACTTCACTGCGCAGGTGGCCAATGATCCGAAGCTTATGGCGAAAGCAACCAAATAGTTTTTTAAGGTATAGACACGGAATTATCAATCAATCAATCAAATGTTATTTAAATAGGACTTTCAGACATAAAAATGCAACTCAAAGTGCTGTGCAATTAAAACATCCAAAATACAACATAAAAAGAGGACCGTCCCACTTCCCCAAACATGCAGATACATATCACCACAAGCATGCCCATGCTTACACACACACACACACACACACACACACACACACGCAAACATAACCTGATAAACTATATTAAAACATGGCACGGAGAAACCAGATGAAGAAAAGAGCACCCAAAGGGAGCTCATCCACGCAGCCAAGAATGACACCTCCCAGTGTGAAGGCCCTCATTAGGAAACATTGGCACTAAAAAATAATTAAAATAAGTTTTGAAGTAAGTTATCCAAAAGTCAAACTAATAAGATGTGCCATAAGCTTCCTCGAAAAAACATCAACCTTTTCTACAGACCTGATGTCCTTTGGCTGGCTATTCCCTAGCTGGCCAAAATGGCTGAATGAAGCCTCACCATGTGTTCTGGTTCTCACCCGAGGAATAATTAAAAGGCCAGTGCCAAAGGACGTCAGGATGCACGAGGGTTGATAGGATAAAAGCAGGTCGGATAAATAAGATGGCCTAAGAACGTTTAGACCAGGGGTGTCAAACGTACGGCCCGCGGGCCGGATCCGGCCCGCAAAGGACTTTAATCCGGCCCGCGAGATGATTATGTAAAGCAGTGGTGTCAAACATACGGTCCGCGGGCCGTTCAATCAGGCCCCACAGGATAATTTAAAAGTGAAGAAAATGCATAAAAGACACAGAATAAATATTTTTAATAAGGTGCAATTCATTGAGTATCCGCTAGGGGACACTGTTTTGATCAGAGAAGAAGACAACAGCAGCCTCAGTCCATCACTGAGACAGACCCATGACAGCAGACGCTATCAATAGCACTCTCACATTTACACATTTAATAGCACGCCCCTTAGTTTGTAAGGTGTAGGCAGGGATTACATTTAGATTTTATATGCACGTGTAAATGGTTTAAAACTTCCTTTCTTTATAAATCTCGTTTAATCTTAAAGTGCATTACTATATTTTTCAAAACCAATTACTTGTTAAAGTTTGTACAATCAGTGGGATCAGTTGCAATGCATATATGTGAATGATAAAAGTAAATTGCACATTTGTCGAAGGAAATGTAAGGTGCTTCACGAAATGTTTTGTAAAAGATATGTTCATTTAATTTCAACATTTTCCTAATGTTCTTGTGCTTCTTTATACCAAAACAAAGGAAAGACATATTGTTTTGGTTATTTCTAGCAAAGTATGGTATCATTTTAATGGTCCGGCCCACTTGACATCTACCCAGGCCGTATGTGGCCCACCATGTGAAATGAGTTTGACACCCCTGGTTTAGACATTCAAAAACGAATAAAATCACCTTAAAATCAATCCTGAAACACACGGGGAGCTAATACAGCAATTTTAAAACTGGTGTAACGGAATCCCACCCTCTAGTCCTTGTCAGGACTCGTGTGGCTGAGTTCTGGAGTAACTCTCACCTTGAAATACTCTTTTTAGGAAGACCAGAAAGCAGGGCATTGCAATTAACTAAGCAACAGGAAATAAAAGCATGCTCCAGAACTTCTGTGTTAGCTTGAGAGAGAAAAAGGCGGACTGTGGCTGTGTTGGGGAGATGATAAAAAACAATCTTAGTTACATTACATTTGATACATTTGCAAAATGAAAAGAGAATCTTTTTTTCCAGGTTGTCATTGTGGGGAATCCTGTAAAAGTCAGAGGAGAATCGGTCATGTCTCGAGCCCTGAGCAATTGTGATGTCATTTTGAGCCGACATCAGGTGGCCAAGTAAAGGTGGATTTCGCTGCTGAATTAATACTCCACAAATAGAATATAAATCAGAATACTATGTTTCGACTAATGGGGCTGCATAGAACATATTGCAAAGAAAATTTTACGGTTGACTTCCCCTTTAATTCATGTACCGGTATTTATTTATTTGATGGGGTCGGGGTAAAATGTATGCCATTTGATAAAAGAATATTCCTGAATATTATTCTGATGCATGGACAAAAACCATGACAATGACCAAAATAGTGTGTCCGTGTGATATTATTTTGTGTTCACTTCAGGCATTTGGAAATTCCAGTTTGTTAAGACATTTAATACACCCATGGCAACAATAAAAACTTTCCACATATTTAAAGGGAAGGAGTGCATCTTTGAATGAAGGAAATCATATTACAAAGTCACAATTCTCTTGCCTTTATGGCAATTGAATTGAAATATATCCATGTAGAATTCACATATTTTGGATCTACTGTACATAAACATAAATCGTTTTGCCTAAACTTCTCTCATGTAAACAGAATTTATGAAGAGGTTAAAAATGATTTTGTGTCATTTTTGGCGTGACAGGCTGCAAAACAAATAAAACACTCGACAACTACATGTCAACATTGACGCAGCAAATTCACTAAAAACATTTGTTCAAATCCTTTCTACAAAGAAGTATAGTTTTGCTTTTGTAGATTGTTGCTGCACAGTGAAAAACACGTATGTCCATTTTACTCGTAAAAATTTTTACATTGGAGTGTCGACGTTTCAGACGTCCCATCCATCCATCCATCCATCCATTGTCCAAACTGCTTCAGAGGATCGGGACGCCCTGGAGCCCATCCCAGCTGTCATCAGGCAGCAGGCAGGGCACACTCCGAATTGGTTACCAGCAGGACACACAAAGACAAATATTTGCGCTCACAATCACACGTAGGGACAATTTAGAGTCTTCAATTAACCTACCGTGCATGTTTTTGGAATGTGGAAGGAAACCAGGGTACCCAGAGAAAACCCATGCAGGCATGGGGAGAACTCCAAACAGGAAGGCCGGAGACAGAATCGAACCCTGCACCTCTGCAATGTGAGGCTGAGCCGCCCTTCGGATTTCCCGTTAAGATAAAAGTTACAAAAAAAAGATATTTAAAAATGGACATACAGTACGTGTTTTTCACAAGACTGCAACAATATGTTTTCATGTTTCAAGTGACTAAAAGGTACCAATTTCACTAACTTGTACTACAGTGTTAATTTCACAAGTGTGCACATAGTGACTGTCATCATTTTTTTGGGGTTGTTGTTTGGGTTCATTGATTGTTGCAATCAGTTGCAAAGACGTTCATCAGACATTCCCAAACAATTTTAATGGTCGCAAACAGCTTTTCTTGACGGCATCAAATTTTGAACCTGTCCAAAATTTCTTTGCAAAACGAAAAACTGAGACCATGAAAATTGTTGCCGAATGTTTTTGTGACCGTTTGTGACCTTGAACAAACTCTTAAAAAAAAAAAAAAAAACATTTCGAAACACACACATTCTTACAAACCTTCGCTGCTCAATGAGGTACCACCTTAGCATTGCAAAGAATAATGCTAATGCCAACACTTGTGGACACCTTGATTAATTTTTCAGCAATATAAAATGACTTTCCCTAGCACACCTGATCAGCTAAGTTGTAATAACGTTGACGACTGGATGACAAACAAATCACTTAGTAGTACTTCCACCCGTTCATCTCCATCACAGAATAAGAACATTGAAATAATGCCAGCCTTTATTTCTTTTTCGGGCATTTTACAGTCACTCAAGTTAATGGAAACTCTTCGAACACAGAAAAGAGGCAGGGTTTATTACATAATTACCATGAACGGGCACACTCACATGCAAAACAAAACAAAAGAAAAACATGTCACAGTCCAACAGATGAAAAATCCATTGTGATTAAATTTTGTGCCAGCCATTTTTAGACTTTTCTTTACCATACCATATGAAAAAAAATCCACGTGCAAGACGTACCTGGGATTAAATGCCTCAATTCTTTAAAAAAATGGGAAAAAAAACGTCCTTGAATGAGTTAAAATGGTAAATGGAGTGCACTACAAATCAGCATATCTACATCATACAGTGTCTACTCAAGTAACATTCCAAACCCCTACACACGTTATGTATTTTCCAACTTAATCTATTCAACTGTTCAGTGCAGCGTGAGTAGACTGTTGGCTGCCTACCTCTGTTATCACTCTTAAAATGCCAAAAACTTCAAAGTTTAAAATGGCTTAATGTAACCAGTATCCGACTTGACATTTTGGCCAAGGTTTTAATCCAATCTAAATCGGTCGCATTCCTGCTATAAATGGATCCATGATCAGTCAGGACGAACGCAATCTCGTTGTCGTTCTTCTTCTCCTCTCCTCGTTCTCTTAGTTTATTGTCGGATTACAGCTTTTTGGTGCATACCGCCACTTACTGTGCAGACGGCGCATATTTCTGTCAGTGGTCAGCAAAACGGGCGTCCGTCAGTGCTTACAAATGCGTCTGGTGAGTTGGACAAGCGGCTGTTGTGATGGATGGTGGACTCGTCATGCAGAGGAGACGCACTGGGTTTGTTTGGCTCCTTCAACAAAGCAGAGTGAACTGCTCTGGTTCAATTAAAAAAAACATAAAAAAAGGACAGTTTGTCCATATTTATATTGCATATTTGTCATAACTGGTTAGTTAGGACGTACGCCGTACCATCTTTTAAATTGGCTCATCTCTACTCTAGATGACTACTACTGTTTACTTCATTCAACTGCGTACAAGAGTGGGCTCCTTCAAAAGGCGTTCACATCGGCCGAGCAAGTGTTTATATCCTTACATGTAAGCAAAAAAAGTACAGACATGGCTTCTTTAGCAGTTTGGGTGACTTCTGTACCTTTTGTAATCATAAAAAGGCGATGTTTGTACCTCTGGGTTCAATTGTACAAGTTAGATTACAAAAAGTTGTACTATGAAGACCAAAAATGGATGCCTACATTACCCTTTTTTTCTGGCACCGATGATGCAAAGGCAGGTCAGCCATGATAGCCTCAACTCTTGGAGGAAACACAGCGTAAAAGAAACAGCTGGAGACCAAACTTACTCTGGACATAAATTATTAACATCAATAGACAAGACACGGTCCAACCACGAACGAGTTAAGAGAATTCTCAAAGAACAATTTAAAATCTAGTCTGTGGAGAACAGCATGACAAAATGTTGATCAAACAAATGTTTTGCCAAAACAGCAGAATTATAGTTCATATTAACAGCACCGATGGATGAAATAAAATGACACCAAACAAGGTATTTTCATTTGTGCTCAGTGAATACTCGATCTGAAATGATGAGGTTAATGTGCCATGATAAACAGGCTGCAGTTGAACTGCATATTTTTTAACAGAGGAGAAATGCTACATGTCCAGATCTATGTGAATTACCTTTTAGTTACTTCTGGCTTGTTTTTCCCCCAACCATTTTTCATCATGTATTTTGTGAAATTGCACTGTCCTCTTTCAAATAAAATAATCACATTGTGGTTGATCATTGCACCTTAAGATGTTGTAAATCCTAGTGGCGCACGGAAGCCGCATGCTAAACTAGCGATACGTCCCCACATTTATTGGCATGACTACTGTTTTTCTGATTATTCAGTCATTTCTTCTTCTACTTTCTTTTGGCAGTTGGCAAATATTTTTGGTGCATTACGGCTGGTGTAAACAAGGCTGTGGTATTGCACCAAAGTCAACACAATAAGGGAACGGGGGATTGTGGGTGCCAGTCCGAGCTGTCATTTGTAAATATATGTGCAAATCAAAACTGAGTATAAGTCGCCCGACCAGCCAAACTATCTATCGGTTTGGGTGTTAATTCGAGTCCGAAAAATACGGTACTACACTGTGACACTCATTCCAAGTAGCACTATTATTCTCACTAACAATTTATAGTTTGACATAAAAATATTTGAGTGTTCGCTTCAAACTCGATTACAGAATAGCAAGAGAACAAAGACAAGCTCAAAAACAATAGGAAGTGTATTGATGTAGATGTACTTCATGCACTGTAAAAAACGGAACAAATCTTAAAATGTATACTTCAAGGTCGGGGGACAACAACCTTGCAAACATTGCTGACCCTGAGTTTCGGTTGTCATCGAGACCAAGATGTTGCTGGCTCAGAATGAACGTGTTTAGAGTTAATCAACCAAAGCAAAACATGTCCTTGGTGGCCTGCTTGAGATTATACTCTGTGTGTATCGTTTGCCATATGCAGCTTTTTGTGTATTGGTTAAAAAAAAAAAAAAAAAAAAACATACAAAAAAAGTAAAGCCTTGCATATTCCTCCTTTCGGTAGATTCAAGAAAACGAGGCAACCCAAGCTACACACCTGTACATACATCAGCAGGTTTAGAATCTGGTCTAATGAGTCCCATTGATGATGTGCTTGTGCAGCAGCTCCTCTTTGTGGTTATGCGTGGTCGGCGTCATCTCTTCTTCCCGCAGTCTGGCATTCTTACGGATTTCTTCCAGGGAGTAATTCTGCAGAAGGCATCCATTCTCAAACACAGTCACCAGTAGATCCTGAAAGGACACAGAAAACATGAAACATTGAGATCAGCCGCACTCGAAAGCCTACAATAAAAATTACGTTGGGGAGTTAAAATGTTCTAATAAATACACCACCAAGATGCGACCTGCATTGTAGTTCCTCTCCCCATAAATTCTAAAACCATTTGGATTGTGGACATAATTTGGACTAATCACACTAATATGACACACAAGAACAAAATGGATGCCTGTTGAAATTTTGAGAGAACCTGCTGCTTTGTTGTATAAAATAGCGGCATCTTAATGAAGACCATAATATTTAGCTTATGTTGAAGCTCAACTTTTGTAATGTCATAAGTGCAATAGGCAAATACATTTAGAGTTACTTTATTGAGCTACATGAGAAGAATTTGCAAGACAGTAATTGAAATACCTTGACTATAAGTTAGGACAGTTTTACGTAACGGCAAACAATAACCACCATCTAATATGGATTGTATACACACTACCTGTCTGACAATGTAAATTCAAACCGAGCGTGACAGTAAAGGGACTGCTGTAAATAGCAAAAAGCCAAGAGTAACTGAGATGCCACGAGACAGTGACAAAGCACTACCAATGTCTAAGTGAAACACCTCGAAACAACTCAACATTACAGTACTTACTCGCCACCAGCTTGTTCAAAAAAATACAGCTAAAACAGCAAATAGAAGAGTTTTTCAACAAAAGAGGAGAGGTTCCCCCCCCCAAAAAATGAATACAATTCAGTGAATTTGTGAAAGTTGAACAGCAAATATAAGGGGATCACTGGAATTGCAGAGTTGTTGATATACAGTATGATGATATCACAAACATCATTATAAGATCGGTCTCACCTCCTCAGGTTTGCCGGCTCCCCTTTCTACAGTCTCGAAGAGCCCATCAGAGTTCCTTCTCAGTGATAGACGACCCCTCTTTGACACCTTAGATGGATCCGTCACTGGCTGCTTGTATACGTCCATCTGGAAGAGATACACACAGGGAGGGAAGAGATATTATTGCGGGAAAACAGATGTCAGCGCAAAACCGCCCCCTGTTGTTATATATATACAAATATGTTCACTTCGAAAAAAAAAAAAAATCTGAAAAATGTCCAGCAGAGTGTACATCAGTAATATGCATCGAGTTCATGATTGTCCTCCCTACTCTTATCCCAAACAGTTTTTCATACACAAGTTGGATTCAAAATTTGAGGCATGGAAGTACCTTCCATGAATGACTTTGTGATGTAATAAATGTACCACTTTGCTGAAGAAGCATTACACGTGGAAAAATTAAATTTTTTTGTTGTTGTTGTTTAGTTACATTCTTATGCTTATGAAAAGTAGGTTTATTTTTATGCGAACCAGTCCAGTCCAATTCAATCCATAAAGCCAACCCATATCATATCTCCTCAACTTCACTTTGCGCGACATGCTAGTAGCATAGGCTAGCGGGTGCCCATATTTTGTCATACCACAACCACAACAACGTCTTGCTTCCGTGTCTAAGAATCATGGGAAATGTCGTCCTCCAGGCAGACTGCTGCGGGAAGACCAGCCCAATCTGAGCTTTCTGATTTTGCTGTGTTTCTATTTGACAACTGTTTGGAATACAAGTCTTGATAATGATAAACACCCCATACTACACTTAATGTACAAAAGGTGCTCAACAAATGAAGCTTGATTTAATTCATGCAACACTTGACACACACATTTTTATGTTCCCTACTTTTAAACATGGTCATGATATTGAAAATGACAAAAACTGTTTTCATGTGGCTATCTCTCATCAGACTCTGAAGTGAATTTTCCTTTATGGTCCTATAAAGGGTCAACCGTATTGCATTTATTTTAGGCTCCGCTCAATCAGAATAAATGTGTCAAGACTTCTTGAATTTTAGTAACATTTTCAAGAATTACAAGTTCATCATCACATTAGTTGCTACAACTGTGCAAACCCATTACCTCAATTCTACTCACCCCTTTGCCGTTGGTCTCCACATAGCTGCACTTGAAGGCACAACTGAGTGTGTCTCGGTTGAGCTTCTGGAGCAAAGAACTGCCGCAACCAAAGAAAACATTCTCTGCACTCCAGCCTTCATCAGTCAGCTTGTGAAGAATCTGCAGAAAACCACCAAGGCAGATAGATACTAGAGTGGCATACATTTCATCGTGCGCAAAAATGCACTTGAAGCTACTGCAGGTGTTGTCACGAAAATACATTTTCATAAAACTTTATCAAAGATAGAACTGGAAGACGGCCACCAGTTATTTTGTTTTTACTACAAATTAGAGGGGGAAAACAGCTGAAACTCAAGCTTCCTACTCTCTCGCTGCTTTCTGTTCGGGCTGCTTAATCCTGCACTGGGTTCTTGAGATTCCAGAAACACCAGCAGCTTGATATACCTGCTTGCTGCTCATCAGTAGCGGTTTTCTTAATACAGTGCAGTGCCTGACAGAAACTTTTCTTAAGATGCCTTCATCTCAACGAACTTTCTGAAAAACAAATTTGTACAACTGCCTCAAAGTTTAGAGATCATGGATTCAAAATTGGGCACCGGCCTTCCGATGAGGAGTTTTCATGTTCTCCCAGTGCTTGCGTGGATTTTCTTCCTACATTTCCAAAAACATGCATGGTAGGTTAATTAAAAACTTGTCTGCAGGCGTGAATGTGATTGCTTGTCTGTCTAAGTGTCCTACGATTGGCATGTGACCAGTTCAGGGTGTGCCCCACCTCTTGCGTAAAGCCCACTAGGATTTAATTTTTTATATACTTTTCTGTCCTCAAAGGGAAATTTGTCATGGACACTCAACTGGTTCTGCAGTCTGCAATTGCAGCTTGTGATCAGAGCCGTTGCGCTCTATCTTTTATCGTTTTCATTATTCTCATTCGGAGTTTGTTTTGTGTACAATTCACCTAGGGCACGGGCAAAGAATAGAAATCTAGAGGTCCGAGGGAAGCACTTTAAAACGGTACGTGAGCCACGATAGTTAACAGGCTGCAAAAGTGCGTCGCATGCCTCCGTGTCAGGCTGTTGCTCATTATGGCATGCGTGTGTATGTGCGTGCGCGGTAACGGGTCAATCGTATCAATACCTCATCCACTGAACTGAGGTCAATGCCATCCCCTTGAATTATTCTCAGGTATGAAGGCAGCACCTTGTATCCTACAGAGTTCAGCAAACATCCAAAACACTCCTCCAAAATCTTGATGACCTAGAAGACACACAATTTTTAGTTAAACATCATTTATCTGCTATCAATAATGTGTCCTGCTGCAGGCTAAACAAGACTAAATAATCATTCAATGACCCCATTCAAAATATCAGCTATTGACTGACTAGCAATGTGACAGGATGTCACAAAAATGAGTCTGTTAAAATGGCCACTTCAAACTGAGTACAACGCAGAAAGACGTAAAAATCGGATGATGGGTTCCAGAGAAATTTGAGGGGTTTTTTGCAAGGGAAAAATGTGGAAAATGTTTGTGTGATATCACTGATAGATCGATTTAAAAAACTTTAAATGAGAATAAAACTGACTAACTTCATTCAATTTTCAACCTCTCTCTTCAACCCGTTCGTTTTGTCCTCTACTCGGGGCAGCGCTTCTCAGATTGGCTGACAAATTTAAAAATATCCACAAATAAGCTTATACGGGCCACAATTCTGAAGTGGTCTGCAAATGGATGCATCAAAATTACTGTGCCATTTCAAATGGCGTCACCTGCCATAAAAATCCACTTAAATAGTGCGAATGGTTATCAATGGTATGAAAGACAAGTGCGGACATATGAAGAGCACATGGATTTTTTGACTGAATGTATTTGTTATGGAGGATTTTAGGGGCCTGCGATTGGCTGGCAACCAGTTCAGGGTGTCTTCCGCCTAGTGCCCGAAGACAGCTGGGATAGGCTCCAGCATGTCCCGTGACCCTTGTGAGGAGGAACGGATCAGAAAATGGTTGGATTTTAGGGGCGGTAGAAGTGCTCACTCCGTGCCATACAAAAAAAAAAAAAAAAAAAAAAAAATCATCAAATGAAATATGGTAGCTACTTGTCATGTTGCTACTCTGACGAAAACATGCAATAAATAAATAAATACATTTTGAGACTGTCCACTTTGTTTTCTGTTTGATGGTAGGAATACGTGTACACAGCCAAACACCAGGCAAAAGGGCATTCATCTCGATTAAAACCGCAAATCAAATACATATAAAATAGAAAGGACACACAATTTTTTAACATTTGTTTGACAGTTGTTGAATTACTTTTTGTCAGTGTGTAAAAATGAATTATAAATCCAAATAAGGTGCAATTTGGTGGTAATTAGAGCTTTTTCAAACTTTGACAAACTGACCTAAAATTTCCTTGGTAAACTGAATGAATTTGGCAACATGCTCCTCGGTTGACCTCACAATGAATCTATCAAGCCAATTCCACAGTACAGGTTGCGGTCTGGTGACTGCACCACTCACGGAATTACAGACCAAATTCTTACCAGCTTCTTATTTGAATGATGGAACAGTGCTTCGGGCTTTCATACAATTGAAAGATAAGATAAGATAACCTTTATTTGTCCCGCACTGGGGAAATTTGCAGTTTACAGCAGCAAAATTGGCTGTGCTATTTACAATGGTTACAGGTTTTCACGCATGTTTATTCAGCAGTCTGACAGCAGATGGGCTTCAGCTCCAATAATATAATGTAAACAAGGTCAAATGGGAAACTTAACTTTAAGAAGCCCGCAATTTACATTTTACAAGTTTATTCATGCTTAGCGGATCATAAGGTTAAGCTCAGCCAATTGCAAACAGATATGAAATAACAAAAACTTAAAGCCACATAGAAAACAATGACAGGTATTCTCTGGTTAAATTACAAAATGTTCAAACTAACAAATACATTACCACACGCATATTCCATCACTACCCGGGAGTAGTTATTAGAATACTGATATCCTAAAATGATGATCCTAATGTGATCGCAACATGAGGAAGAACATTGACTCATGTACAGTCTGAGGAGGCGTCCATTTTAAAGCCCTTGTCTAATTTGCTGCTCTGTGGTTTTGTGGAGGACTTACAAAGAGCATATACTGGATGTCTGTGATGGTTAGTTTGGACATTTTTTTCAAAACCAGAAAAGACTGAACAGTATTTTTACATTGTGGGAGCTTACCAGTGAAGTACAAAGAGGCTACTATCGGATGCCTCTGAAAGATACCCGATTATTTTTTTCATCCCTGAGCAGTCCGGGCTGACAACTGTAAATGTTAAACTTGTTGAAACACACTTGCCAATTTTTACCTCGTTTTCAAAGTTGGTTGAGATATTATAAAAAAAAAAAACCAAAACAACAAAACTATATGCATGTATCTCACTTAACTCAAGATCCCGTTGAGTCTGCACAACCATGCATTTTCTCCAACACAACTAACTGACAATGCCATTAAGAATCCTGTCAGCCTCTCTTCATTTGTTCTGCATTCTCCTATGTGACCCCAAATTCTTGGTCTGCAGTGCATCCTGTAGAGCAGGGGGGCCCAACCTTTTTTGACCAAAGCTCTATTTTTTGATCAACCAGCCTCCCGCGATCGACCCGTGACCGCACACGCACGCACTTACTCACGCATGCCATAATGAGCAAGAGCCATAACGGCGGCTAAGATGAACGAGGCACGGGATGCACTTTTGCAGCGTGTTAACTTTAGTAGCTGACGTGTACAGTTTTAAAATGCTTCTCTCTGTCCTTCAGATTGCCATTGTTTGCCAGTTCCCTTGGTGAATTGGACATGAAACGCCATTTTTTTTTACACCAGCCACCTGCCTGGCATCCCACCCTGTTAATAGTAACGTGTGTCACAGGCTATGACGCAAATCTTAGTTGACAGAATTGTTGAATTGTAATATTTATTCGACATATTTTTACAGCATTGGAAAATGTTGAGAATATTTGTTCTCCTACAGAAACCATATTCAAACAAAAAATATATTTTCATGACCCCATCTTTTTCCATTTTCAAATATTTTAAAAAGCTCCAGGGAACCACTAGGCGGTGCTAAAGAGCTGCATGTGGCTCCGGAGCCGCGTGTTGCCGACCCCAGGCCTAACCTGATCTTATTATCACATCAAAAAAATGATATTTTTAACAACCGACATTTAAATCATGACATTTCACTATTAACTAAGACGATACAAAGAGCCTACTTGGGAAATATTGCGTCAAACCAGCTGCCTTATTTACCTCAATAAGAGTTTCTGCGGGGTCTCCAGAGTCAGGCCGGATCACGAGACACGAGTCCTGGCCACGTTCCATGACTCGTTCCTTCAGCTTGTCTCCCCAGATATGTTTGCAGGCATTGAAGATGTCATAGCTGTCACTGACCACAGAGACGGGCCCGGAAGAGAACTCATCCAACACTCGCTCAAATGCATCCTTCTCTCTACTTTTCCCCCAGGAGATGATCGTACTGGATGAAAAGGAAGAGCATTTTCCTCATTTTAGATGGCTTAACATTTGGAGATGACTCGGAAAAAAAAGAATACCAAACGGTAGTAAGAATGATTACATTATGCATATTAATGCAAACAAAACCAATTATTCATGATGTTCATTACCTGTGCAAGGCAGCAGCATTTATAACTAATTCGAGGAATGATTGTATTAATTACATGATGGTAAATATACTCATGCGCTTACTCAAGTGAGCCCACATTGTCCCCTTCGCAGTCTAGCATACGCAAATTCTCATATTTGCGGACTGAAACGTCGAAAAATAATTCAGAAAATCATGAAATACTGTCTACATAGGTTTATTTGTTGTACTGCTGAGTCTCCCCTGATTGCTGAGTTCAGACGGTCAGCCAGATCTAGTAAGAGTCCTGGTTGTTTGGAAGTCCTCCCATTGGCAGAGCACGGTGGCCACTGTGATCAGTGGAACATTCTTAGCAGCAAAATTTTCTTCTGTACTCTTGCCCAGATTTGTGGTTTGAGTCAAGACAGTCCTGTCTCGGAGGTCTACAGATAACCCCTTTGACTTCTATGTGACCTTGTATCGACAGGTTCCTTTCCATGTCATGTCTAATCAAGTAGGAAGTAGCGCTTGAGCTCAATTTTGAGCTTCGGAATACTTTAATACAAAGAACATGCAATTTCTTAGTTTTGTTTTTTTTATTTTTTTTTATACTTCATAAAGATTAAAAAAAAAAACAATTCCCACATTGTAATTATGAAGTGTTGTGTATTGAATTTTGTGAAGAAAAAAAATAATGGTGACACATGGGATAGGGTTAGGGTTAGGGTGTGAGGAATCATGCTGCACCCATGTCCACTTTGACCACAGTGCTGGCGCGAGAGAAGTGTACCATGATCATACGCATGCTCATCATATGGCTTGGCAAAGATTGGCTTGTGTGAATGCGTCCTTGAATGATTAATAGCTTTTATCAAATGTGATCACATTTTATGAAATTTTGCGTGTGTGTATGTGTGTGTGTGTGTGTGTGTGTGTGTGAGACATTTTAGGGATCTTAATATTGTCTAAATGCACTAGTACAGTGTATTTATTACATTCATTCTCACACGCCAATGAAGGTAAATACTGGATTAAAGTTGTTACCTTGACAAAGGTGTGTGGTACATGAAAAGAACTGTTACCCTGTGAGTATCTATATTATCGTGAGATACTAAAGTTACAGACAGCAGTTCTCAAGTTACCTATGCTCAGCTGCCGGAATGGAGAAACCAGCCATTGGACATCCGTAGTATCGCTGAGCCATTAGTAGTCCTGCTACTGTGTCAGTACTGCAGAAATTCACCAGATGAGCAGCTCCACCTAAAGCTGCAGACTGGATCGATGAAAGAAATAAGACAATTACTTACGTGGCTCTTCAAAATATGCAGCTACAGTTT
Source organism: Hippocampus comes (assembly GCF_001891065.2). Classification (NCBI taxonomy): domain Eukaryota; kingdom Metazoa; phylum Chordata; class Actinopteri; order Syngnathiformes; family Syngnathidae; genus Hippocampus; species Hippocampus comes. The sequence goes on along the minus strand of NW_017805144.1, from coordinate 290,676 downwards.
ACTGAGATGTTTTTTTTTAATGAGTCATCCTCTCTAGTTAATCATGCATTCTTTTGGTTATGCCTTTTGGTTCTGGAAGAGTATTGCTGGGCAGGAGGAAGTAGGGGAAACTGGTCCTCTTGTCAAAGTCAGCTATTAAGTTTATTGGGGATGTAACAGGACAGTGTTGTAGTAGTCAAGAGACCAAAACATTATTGAGATTAGAGAGAGTCAAGACCGAGATAGGATCAAGTCTTTTGGAGGTCGAGAACGAGATAAGATCAAGACTCTATACTGATATGTCAAAGAAAAAGTACCGGTACAAAAAAAAAAAAAAAAAAAAAAAGAACAAAATTACCAATAGTTCATTCATTTTCCGAACCGCTTGATCCTCACTCGGGTCGCGGGAGGTGCTGGAGCCTATCCCAGCTGTCTTCGGGCAGTAGGCGGGGGACACCCTGAATCGGTTGCCAGCCAATCGCAGGGCACACAGAGACGAACAACCATCCACGCTCACATTCACACCTAGGGACAATTCAGAGTGTTCAATCAGCCGACCATGCATGTTTTTGGAATGTGGGAGGAAACCGGAGTACCCCGAGAAAACCCACGCAGGCCCGGGGAGAACATGCAAACTCCACACAGGGAGGCCGGAGCTGGAATTGAACCCGGTACCTCTGCACCGTGAAGTCAACGTGCTAACCACTGGACTACCGGGCCGCCACCAATAGTTTCTTCCATTAATATTTAGATACAAGATATCCGATTGCAGGTGCTCATGCTAATGTCAATGTAAAATTCTACTGACATGCTAAAAAAAGATCAGCATCTACTTCCAGGAGTGATATTGCTTCAATTAAGCAATACTCACACACAAATGCTGTAGGAACACATACAGAAAGAAAAAAACTGAAAGACGTAGTCTTGCTAATCTGTGATATACGAGTTATATTAATCAAGCTCAAATGGAACTTTCTTCTTCTACTCTTATCTTTACGGAAAGTTGCTGCTCCATGCATGCAGGGTACCACACAACTAAGAGGCCACAGCTCATATCAGGAAAATATTTTTACTTGTAGTTTTGTTGTATTTATAGTTGCTATTACTTTAGTATATTATTACTTCATTTTGTTACTTTTTGTTGTTTTCAAGTTGAGTTTTATTTCAAGTTGAGTTTTCAAGGATTCAAGGAATATTTATTTTCATACCATCTCACATTTCCACATGATATGGCACAAAATACGATGCCCCAAGTCCCAGGTTAGCCCAAGAAGTCCCAAGACTTATGAAAATAACAACAGAACAGCAAAAAAAGTTAAATATGATAAAGCGATAAGGACGATTCATTTATTCATGGTTTGAATCTGTGCAAAGATGCAATACAGTAAAAGGTGTGGATGCAGCAGGATGAAAACGCAAGAGCTTGAACTGGACATGCTATTTGATATTTAAGTAATTTTGTGCTTGACAAGTTCAAGTATGAACAGTTCAATGTGCAGTGTTATGATAGTTTTGAGGAGTAGAGCTTTGGTAATTAATTATCGTAATTTCAATACCAATCAAAATAATCTAGATCACCCAGCCCTATTGCTCAGTTATTGTTGAAGGGATATAACAACAAGCTGCCAGGCCCAAGGCGTGAGCAGATGCAGACTTAGACTTCCGGGGCCTTCTAAAACCTTGAAGACCGGATCAGACATAGGGCAAAGACAACCATATGCCCAAAACACAGAGAAGAATTTAGCATTAAAAAAAAAAAAAAAAAAAAAAAAAAAAAAAAAAAAAACCTTGACAAAAGGGTTCTTTTTTTTTTGCACAAACCGGTACTAAAGTAAGTACGAAAACATTTTTACAAACAACCTATTGACAAACAGATTTGCTGACCTCCTGTGAGGAGACTCCTCTGTAGCCAAAGTCATGCAATTTCAGGTGAAGACCCTGAAGGCTTCCTGAGGTGGCCTTCAGATGTTTGGCTAGGATCTTCTTAAACTCTCTGGATATGGTAGCCACCGTGATGGGATACCACATCTGGACCAACATTGTCTAGAACCAACAATGAGAAGGTCTCATCAAATAGGATAGTTATGGGACAAATTAAAGCAGACAGCATAGGTGGATCCCAATTGCAAGTACATAAGATTTCAATTATGCCCTTAGAAAGGGGTCACCAACCTTGTTGAAACTGAGATATACTTCTTGGGTACTGAATAATGCGAAGGGCGACCAGTACTTCTGAAGTATATATATTTTTTTACATCAACTTTAATTATACCATAAATTCCGCGCTACAGACCGCACCTGATGAAGAGCCGCAAGCTCAGATTTATGAAGAAAAATCAATTTTGTAATTATATGCACCGCACCGTACTATAAACCGCTGGCCAATTAGTAGGAGGGGGTTTGCTTCTGCGTCCCTGCCGCCGGGAGCCTCCGGGTTAGGCCGCTGACGCGGTCCCCCACAGAAAAAAAACGCAACATTTCTTAAGGTTAAAATAATCTCCATATTTTTAAGAGCATGATAAATGCATTTGCACAACGAAATTACGCTGAAACACATAATAAGAGGCCAGACAAAGAGAGATCTCGCCGCTGAACCCCCGCAGAAAAAAAACGCAACATTTCTTAAGGTTAAACTAATGTCCATATTTTTTTGAGCATGATAAATGCATTTGCACAACGAAATTACGCTGAAACACATAACAAGAGGCCAGACAAAGAGAGATCTCGATGCGCATTTGTGTAATTACGAGAAATTCTGCAGCCCACTAGGCTTTAAATAGAATAATGCAAATCATATAAATGGGAAAAGATATATGAAATTATTTCTGTAGTCAGCCGCTTAAAAATGATCATCGTTGGCAGCTTTAGGCCCGATGCTGCGCGGCTCAAAACACAGGTAAAATGTGTTCTCTCGTGGCCGCTTGTTTTCAGTATGACGGGGGAAGTCACCTGTTTTATTTACAGTCCGAGTGAGGGGCAAATCAAATGTCTGAGGGTCTTCGTTCATATTTATTATTTCATCTGGGCTGATGGAATTCTCCGCTATCTTTGTTTGTGTGAATGTGCGGAACGAAGCAAGTTTGTCCTCGTAATTGGGAGGGAGCTGCTGACACAATGTTGTGCGTTGCCCTAATAGACTGGTTTCCATTTCATGAATCTATAACACCACGACGGCCCACCTTTAAAACCTTTGGTTGTCTTTTTACACTGGCTCAGTTATTCTTGCCGGAGCCTCCACCTCTGCACCATCGAATTGTCTATGGCAAGATTAGGCCAAACAAAAAAGATAGTGTGTTTCCGGTAACAATAAATTTCAGCATAGGGTCGGGAGTTCGGACAAAGTTTTTTTTGTTTAATCTTTTTTTTTTCCCATCAAAAATTTAAACAAAATAACCATAAAACAAGAAGACATTGAACCTGCCGCTGCGCGGCCGGCACCGCCGATTTAGTTTTCTCCACGCTCCGGACTCGGGGGGCCGGGGCACGCCGCCGCCGCCCTTCTCCGCCCTTCTCCGCCCTTCTCCGCCCTCGGTTTTTACTCAGCCCATGGTGTTCATCAAATAGTTCGCTTTATTTTTTCGATACATCAATGGATGCTATTTTCTTAACATTACGGTGCGAGCACACGACTGTAACACAAAAAACGCAGTTTAAACTGTCGTCGGAGATCTCGGCCGCCGCCATGTTTCAATGTTGTTGACAGACGACAGGGCAAACGATGGACGCGCTCAACGTGAATATAGCGAGAGTTTGCACCGATGGAAACCCTCTACACAAAAATGTAGAGGGTTGTTAGAAAAAAATGCCGACCGTAAAGTTTTTTTTCGACGTAGAAATTCTCGGTCGGTCGGGTTACCGGAAACACACTACTTTTTTTTTCTACGCCTTACGGGCAGCAGCTCGATTTCCTTCTTTAACTGCCAGAGTGATCGCTTTTAGTTTAGAAGCTGCATCATATGCTTTTTGTCTGGTATTCTCCATGTTGATCAGGGTTCGAAGAAAGACTGAAATAAGGAAGTTGTGATTACCGGTAATCATACAATTTCATTGGACCCCTGTGTACTACTCATTCATTTTATTGGTCGACTGTTGCCGAGAAACACATTTTTTCCCCCGCTACGGTAAAAAGAGCGGAAGTTGTGATTAGTCATACAATCTCATTGGAC